>NW_004525533.1:0-846 GCF_000260255.1 Octodon degus
GTTAGTTAGTTGATGAAATTTCTGTGGCTTTATTTGTCAAGTGGTAACAATGATCTGCATAATAGCTATCACAACACCTATAGCGAAATCTATTAGGTCACTTTAAAATACAATAAACTCCTGAGTATGGAATGAATCAGGATTTTTACATGGAGGAACTAGGCGTTGGGAAAGATGGTGGAAGCTGAAATACTTGTGAGAAGAACACACACAGCCCTATAAGTAGATGATGACATAAATACTTAACTATGCATTTAGGATATACTTAGAAAAGTATACTAAGTGAACCAAGGATTTGTGTGAAAGAATCTATCTCGCTTGTCGTTATGGTCATTCAGAAAAATTAACATTGAGTTGGGCATCAATATGACAGTATATTCTGAGTTTAGAATGTGATTTGTTCCCCCAGGTGATCAGATAAAAATGCAGCTTTCTTCTGGACTCCATTTGTGTCCACTCACGTGCCACAAGCCTAATGCCCAGGTGTAGAATCTGTCCCTTCATGGTTCTCCAAGTCAACTTCTTTGTTTAAGTAGAGGCCAGAAACTCTGACCCAAGGCCCTATGTGGTTCACAGTACCCTTTATACTGCTAGGTAGCTTCTGTGGTTTTCTCAAGGAAGGTCTTATGTATGGGAAGTATTTCAGTTTTTACCACCTTCCCCAGCACTTAGTTCCTCCATGTAAAAATCCTGATTCATTCCATACTCAGGAATTTATTATATTTTTTAAAAAGCTAATAGATTTCCCTATAGGTGTTGTGATAGCTATTGTGGAGATCATTGTTACCACTTGACAGATAAAGACAAAGAAATTTTGATCAAAACCCAGCCACACATATAGAAGAG
>NW_004525533.1:2137-3397 GCF_000260255.1 Octodon degus
TCTTATTAGATGACACACATGTGCTACACTCAGTTGATTATGTTTCCCAGGCAACTGCCCATGAGATCTTCATAGAACCTTGGTTACCATTAGAGACCTTGAGTTGTTAAGAGTTACCTGGATGCCTTTGGCTGTAGGCCATCATCTTTCCAATCATGGGCATTTTCTGTAAATAAAATTAAAAAGGAGCAGTCACAGTCACATTATATGAACTTGAATCTGCCATTCAATGCTCAGAACAATGATTGAGCTGTGGACATAGCTCAGCAGTCTAAGCGTCTGCCTGCCAAGGGTAATGACCCAGGTTCTATCCCTGGTACTGCATACTGAGCTGGCCATAGAAACAGGGCATGGTTGTGCACACCTGTAATCCCAACCCTGGGGTGGTGGGCACTTACAAGGAGGATCACTACCACTACACGCCATGTAGGGAGACCCTGTACCAAAAAATAAATAAAACATTTTTTAAAAACAAAAAAGAGGGCTGGAGAGATGGCTCAGTGGACTAAGTGCTTCCCTGGCAAGTGCAAGGGCCTGAGTTCAATCCTCAGTTCCATTAAAAAAAAAGAATAAATGTTTAAAAATGAACAATTGGGCTGGGAAGATAGCTCAATGGTATAAATGCCTGCCTGGCAGCACAACATCCTGACTTCAATCCCTGGTACCACAATAAATTAAAAAATAAAAATAAAAATGACTAATTGTTTGTATATATGCAGCTATCTTTATCAGCTCACGGGCTGCATCCAGAGATGAGGAGGATTCATGTGCATCTGAGTGCACAGCTGCAATGCAGTGAGGTTCCTGGTTGTTGGGTAAGTCGTACTCATATCTGCATGTCTTAGAGGCTTCATTCGAAGAGTCTGGAAAGATTGCTGTTACTTTGTCCTTGTTTGTTATTGCCTTGCACAGCCTAATGGGATGAAGAATATCACCACAGCAAGAAAGACTGAATAAAAGACTCCTTGGTAGTCCTGATTGTGGTCTAAGTAAGCAGTCACACAATAGCAGGAGCACGACCTTCAATGAAGAGATATTTACTTTCTTATGAGGAGAACAGAGTCCACCTCCCTTGATACAGAGAGACATGCAAAGGAGGTCACCGCACTGACTAGAAAATGTAGTGGTGGGGAAGGAATCCTAAGGCTCCCTGTATTGCCCAACCATGACTAGATGACACATCTAAAATCAAACAAGATGCTGTACATTTTCTTTAAAGTGTGTTGACTTCTTATAGAGCAAAACAAGTCAGTGCTCCTA
>NW_004525533.1:4407-4933 GCF_000260255.1 Octodon degus
TCTTTGACAAGTTTATATGATGCAGCATACACAAAATATGGCTTAACCACATCCACAAAAGCAGAAAACTTCCCTGAATGTTAGATTTATTTCCACTCATTTCATCTATTTAACCATGTATAGATTTTAAGAAAAGCATTTGAAGACCTCCCAAGACAGAAACAGAAAGGATAGCTATTAGAGAAAGACTAAGCAGAGATAAGAGTTAGCATACCAAGAACATAAGCTTACTATGACTAACGTGGTAACAGCTCAGGGGAAAAGGTGAACAATGGAAAGAGAGATGGGGGAGAGAGATAGAGGAGAAATGTTAAGAATACAGCAAACATCACAGTGATAGAGAAAGCATAGATTGGCTCACCATAGACTAGACAAAGCTCTGAAATCAATTAGGAACATTGAAGAAATGGCAACAGAGTATTCTCCTTGTAAGATGCGAAGAGAAAAGAAAAGAAAACATAATATGGTATATAGCCTTAGATAATTGTACAGCACCTGCCAGCAGTGGCAGGCCCCAAGTTTAATC
>NW_004525533.1:5920-7735 GCF_000260255.1 Octodon degus
CATAATCCCAGCATTGAATCATGAATTAATCACACTCTCTAGAGGCCACCCCATGATTGCACAAGGCATTGAAGGGACACCTAGCTACAAACAATAACAAGAAACAATGGATGAGACCACTGAGACCTTTATTTTCTTTACAGTGGATGACTTACTTGCCATATTCAGACGGCAGGCAGCTACATCCTCCTCTGTCATGGAACCTGGAAGCTTTCCAGGCTGCTTGGAATCACATAAGCCCTGGCATTGGGAAACAGCCAAAAAGTTCTTGTCCATTTTTTCTTGCAGAACATTATATTGATCCTTGGGGTTTTGGACATTCCTGTATTGAGAACAAAAGATTAAAAAAAAACGATTAAACAACACAATGTCTTCCCTGGGTCAGAAAGGAAGTTTGAATGGAAAGTCACAACATAAGAGCAGTCATTGCTTCAAAGAGAAGAAATACAATCACTTCTGAGTACAAGAGAGAGTATGACTGTGATTGGAGTTAGAGCCAAACAGGGAAAGGGCAAGAGAGCAGCAGGTGTTCCATGCACAGGGATGAGGACTTGTAGATGAAAGGGAGACTGCACTGTCCCAGAAGGATGCAGGTGTGGCAGGAGCATAAGGAGAAGTATCCAGGGGTAACAATGCCATTGCATTTGCTTCCATATCATTTGTAGGGTGGGCTCTCTCTGTTAAGGTTTTTTGAGGCATTGTTGACTCCAAGAGATTATGGGAAACACAGGCCTAGCATTCTAATTTAATATAATTACCTATTCAGTCCAGTTACATTTCATGCTAAGGATGACCAGTCAATAAAGTAAAGCCTAACTTAAAGAAATACGGTGTGCATCTCCTCCCAATGACTCCCCCTGGAAAGTGTAAGCCTTGAGAATGAGTGCAGGAAAACATGAGATTCCTTCGTGTTGGACCACAAGGACTCTAGGTTACTGTATATGATACAAAAACAGAGGTGCAAACCCAAAGAGGTACCAAACAAACAGACCCTTTTCCTGCTTGGTAGAAAGGAAGAAGCACTAATATACAGCAGTGTCTGCTTTCCTGGGAACTGAGATCTCAAGGAGTCACCATTGATTCACAGCCGATGATGTTCAGATTTACCTGCGCACAATGTGTTCTGCTTCCTTGTCTTCCTTCCCAGCTTCCTGAGGATCTACAAACATATACAGACACAAATCATCACAACAGAAACTCACTGACCCACTGAACACACTAAGCCAAATTAGACAAAGAGATACAGAATATCTAGGTCTAAAGACAGCACACTGAATAATATCATAGAAAGTCTGCAGCTTCCTGCTAAACATATTAAATTGCTTGCTTTGCTCAGTACCTGGCCAACTTTCCTAACTTGTTCACTTAATACCACTATGCAATTTGCACTGAAGTTAACAATAAGTTAAAATAACTCGGTGCTTTATAGAAGTATGTTTTCAAGACTGAAGTTGTGTTCCATTAGTCATCTGGTGTTTATTTACAGAGTAGAGGTAATTCACTGAGAATAAGCTAACACATGGACTCACTAGTGCCTCAAGAAAAAAAAAAGAAAGAAGGAAAAGAACTTTAGTGATATTCAGAGAATACATTGCATTCAACAGCTGAAAATATCAGGGCTTGCTGTGCATAGTGGTGCACGCCTTTAATCCCAGTACTCAAGAAGCTGAGCCAGGAGAATTGCTGTGAGTTCCAGGCCAACCTGCATGCTCCAGAGATTTTAAAGCCTGCCTCAACTATATTGTGAGACTCTGTCTCAAAATAAATTTTAAAAAGAAAGAAAAATAAGGTGAAAGTGTCAAGGCCCACAATATC
>NW_004525533.1:8638-9531 GCF_000260255.1 Octodon degus
ACTAGGCAGTGCCTCCAAATAGAATGAAAATCACTGTGCAGGAACCACCTGCATGAGGGCAGGATACAGGAGGCAATGCACAGTGCACTGGCTGGAAAATAGGCTGATGGAAAAGGAGTCTAAGGCTGCTGCAGGATTGACCCATGACACCCAGGTTACACAAAAGCCACATCAGTGACTCATCCCAGCCTGCAGTGTGGATGGCACAAACAATAGGGCAGTCAGTGCTCCTCAGAAACTGTAGAGTCCAAGAGATCTTATGCATTTTAAGACTCTTTATTGTAACATAAGAGATGTTTTAGTCTGATCAGGTTTCCAGTATAAAATCCCTTCTGATATGCTATATCTACTCACATTACCAGACAGGCATCCTCAACTCAACCATACAAAAGCGAGAGTAGATTCTGTGGCTTTGGTGTGTATCAGTAAGGTGATTTTTTTTTCTACTAAATTGTCCATGAGTATTTCAAGGACAGTGGGCACCTTTAAATGTGGCAATTCTTAATAGGTGAGAGTATGTCATATTACTGGCAGGATTTTCTACTCTTACATGGAAAATCTGTTGGGAACATTTGGGAACTTCTTCATCTTTCGCTCATCCTAATCAGGCCCATTTACCTGAGGGTCAGGAAGTCATATTCTATTTCAGATGCTTCATCTCTGTGTTCTGAAATCAGATTCAGATATGTCAATCAGGTCTTACGTATACTAAAAATTTGATAAAACCAACTTTCATTTAAAAAAGTTATAAAATGAGAAGACATACTTCTTTAAAGGCACAGAACATAAATAGAATTGAGAAATGTCAATCAGGTCATATGTATATTAAAAATTTGACAAAACAAACTTGTAAAAAAATAAAGGAACAAAATTAAAGGCTATATTTCTTTAAA
>NW_004525533.1:11130-11612 GCF_000260255.1 Octodon degus
GAGTTCCTCAGTATAATCAAGGCCTGTGGACACTTCACCTGGACTGAGCACTTGTACAAGGTCCTCTGCCAGCCTGCAGCCCACAGCCAGAAGCTTATGGAACCTGTGACCCTGGGTGGTATTAGAATCATCCCAGGTGAGGAGGTCCTTGAGATGTTGACACAGGAGAAACAAGACATGTCTCCCCTTCTGTAATTTCTGATGCAATAAGGACAACTTCTGGTCTTCATCTTGAATGTGGAAATTGTGTTTCCTAATGAAGTAGATGGAAAATAGAAGCCAGAAATGACCAATTGAATATGACACAGCATTTGTGAGTATATCCTTAAACAGCTCTAAAGCAAGATTCAGATTTACATTACAAGGGAAAAGAAAGATAAAGACAAGTGTCCTCTATGTCTGAAAGTGTCCCTGTAGGATTCCTTAACATTCTCCTCATCTGCTCTTCCCTATTCACAATGAGGCATTTCATTCTCCTGGAG
>NW_004525533.1:13254-14989 GCF_000260255.1 Octodon degus
ATGGAACAGGTATTTTCCATCAAGTGTTGATATGTTTAACTTGACCCAGGTCTGTCACCATGCACTAAACTAAATTCAAAATGGATTAAAGATCTAAACACTAAGACAGAAACACTAAATCTCCTGGAAAAGAAAGTAGGAGGAACTCTTTAGGACATAGGGGTAGGCAAAGAGTTCAAAACAAAAATTAAATCAGACAGGTAATACTTGAAAGAATTAACAATTGGGATCTCCTGTTATTGAGAAGTTTGTGCACATCAAAAGAAATTACCAACAAAGTGAAAAGAACTCGCAAATTGGAAAAAATCTTAACTAATAAGCACTCAGACAGAGGTCTGCTCTCTAGAATTTATAAAGAACTAAAAAACACTAGGGCCCCAAAATTTAAAGTTCCATTAAAACAGAAGGAAACACAAAGAGGGAAAGAAGGCTGGAGGGAGAGAAGGGGAAAGTGTGGGGAGGAACGGAGGAAGAGAAGATTGAGAGGACAGAAGTAAGGGAAGGAGAAAGTCTGGAAATAAGTGGTAACAGATGGGCCAGGACACCTTCTGCTAGGTTTTTTTTTGGGGGGGAAGCAGGGATTGAACTCAGGCCCTTGCACTTGTCAGGAAAGGGCTTATTCCACTGAGCTATCTCCATAGGCCCCAGGAAGCCTTCTGTGATACCTGTAGCTCAACAAAGAATGACAGGCCCAGAACAGCAGCCAGAGCTGGGCTTACTGATAGTGGAAAGTTCAGCCCAGGTGTGAAATCTTAGGGACTGCTTACAATTGAGGTCTAAAAGGTCCTTCAGGATAGTCCTATGTTCAAAGGTGGGGTTTTGGAAACAGATGAAATCGAATTCATGAAGTGTTCCATATTTATTGATGATATAAATTGAGGACTATTTTGTATCTACATACACAAAATAGTTATGATAGACATACAGCTACTTTCTCAATTCAATGAAAAGAAAGATTTGTACTAATAGTATTTGGACAGGATATCATGTCTGCATCTTGTACTATGAGTAACCACTATGAAGACAATATGCAGTGTATTAACTATTGAAACTGTTCTACTAATCATTTTTGAAACTGTCTCATTACTATTTGTTTCTCAATAAAATTAATTTTTAAAACAGAAAAAAAATATTGGTTATCCTTGCAGCCCCACTTTTTCTCTAATTTTTGGCCTGCAATCTTTGGTTGTTAAACATCCAAAAGAGAAACTTAATGATATTATTATCCTGTAACAGACACAGTTGAGCTTAACATAACTATCTGTCTCTACATCACATGCCTTAGGCATAAGCACACATGAATTTTGGGTAAAGGTTACTCAACAAATGAGGCAAATTCAGGATCTAAGCTGGTAGGATTGTATGTGCTCATGCTTTTGTACACAGGCCTTATCCCCTGGCTCTCACAATCAGTACAACCTCTCTCAGTGCTCTGCCTAATAGGCTCCTGTTGCCATACTAAGGGCACAGTGGAGACTGCCCTGTACACAAACATTGGGCTCACTGTGGCTGATGGCGTGCAACAACTTCACCTCACCTTGGCCTCATGTCTCATCACTGAAACCTTATTGGTACACTCTGGATGGCTGGACTTGCTGTGTCCCTTCAGGTTCACTAGCTCAGCTATAAGTAAATGGGGTACTTCCTTACTATCCCATAAATGTCTCCCACTACACAGGGATGTCATCTAGTTCTCTTGCACTTAAAGGAAAAGCCTATAACCTAGGACTCAGGA
>NW_004525534.1:0-488 GCF_000260255.1 Octodon degus
AATAGCAAAGGCAATTCTGGGCAATAAAGACAAGTTAGGTGGCATTACCCTTCCGGACTTGAAATTATACTACAAGGGTACTGTGATAAAATCAGCATGTTATTGGCATCAAAATAGACCTGAGGATCAATGGAATAGATTAGAAGACACTGAAGCTCCTATGAACACACTCAACCGTCTTATCTTTGACAAAGGGGCTAAACATACTCAATGGAAGAAAGACAGCCTTTTTAACAAATGGTGCTGGAAAAACTGGCTCTCTACAAGCCGAAAACTCAAACTTGACCCGGGTCTACCACCGTGTACTAAACTAAAATCAAAATGGATTAAAGATCTAAACATTAAAGCAGAGAGACTAAATTTCCTGGAAGAGAAAGTAGGTGGAACTCTTGAAGACATAGGGGTAGGCAAAGAGTTCATGGACAGAAATCAAATCGCACGGGTAAAAGTTGAAAGACTTAACAACTGGGATCTGTTCCTTCTGAGAA
>NW_004525534.1:1867-14456 GCF_000260255.1 Octodon degus
GTCTTAACCATCCAGTAGAAAAGCATGAAGTCGAAACATAAGAAATAAAGCCATGCTGTTATGTTGAGCTGTGGGGGACTCAGGTCAATAATTTCTGACATTGCCAGTTAAACAGAAGACCCAATGCTATTATGGGCTACTGGACTCTTTTAGAATATTTTGCTGAATAATATTCAATAACGGAACTTAGAAAAAATGGGGTATACCGATGAATGTCTATTTTGTATCTGTGTATTCAAAGAGGTTGGGATGGATATATAATTGCATTCTCTTAATGAATAGAATGATTTGTTCTAATGGTGTTTTTAAATACGATCACAAGTCCACATCTTGTACAGCAATTAATCACTAAGAAGAATACATGCAGTGTATTATTTGTTGAAACTGTACTTCCGATTTGATTTGAAACTATCTCATTGCTATCTGTTTATCAATAAAAATTTGAAAAATTAAAAAAAAATAGAAAGTGAAGATAGATTTTCCGATCTTGAAGACACCATCGCAGGTAGTGAGGAGGCAAGAAAAGATCTCTGAAAAACTGTTTCTCAATAAAATTTTTTTAAAAAAAAGAAACATATGTCCACCTATTTCTATAGTTTTGTATATGTGGAAACAAGTTTTGTGAAACAAATATACATTTATTTTATTCAGACTTATTACTTTTTTAACGATGTTGATCATAAATCTTGGCATTGATTTCATCAGTCTCAACTTTGAAAAACACCCATGCTGCATAATCCTTTCTTAAAGACATTGAGACTGATGTGGGTCATTTGCTTATATTAAAAACATGATTAGTAGAAAATAATTTTAAAAAAAGAATACACACACATTCAGGATAGCTTGTATAATAGTACTGTTGATTTCTATTGGTCTATTGTAAGGAATTGTTAATATTTAATTGTTTTTATTTATTTCCTTCTCTTATTGAATATCCTGGCCAATTTTGCATACTTATATCTGGTAATCTGAACAACTAATTTGAAGATAACAATATGCAACATAACATCCATTTTTGAATTTTTACCATTTTGTTGGGTGATACTATATATTATTTCTAATGTTTTTTTTTTTACTATTTTTATTCTTTTTTAAAAATAAAAAATTATTTTTATGCAAGAAAAAAACTACAATGCAGGGAAAAATGAATCAACATCTAGAAGATAATACAAAGATGACCATGAGATGAATAGGCATTAATGAAAAAGGAGGAGTTAATACAAATGATATAGAAAGAATATGGGCAGAAGTAATACATGAAAACTTCCCAAATATAGGAAAAGAATCTGACATTCAGGTAACCAAAGCATATAGAACTCCAAATAACATCAACCAAATTAAAAGCACACTCAGACATATAATAGTCAAGAACTCAGAAATCCAGCACAAGAACAATATACTAAAAGTCGCTAGAGAAAAGGAACATGAAATTTAAAGGAAAACCCAATAGAATTATGGCAGACTTCTCTTCACAAACCATGAAGGCAAGAGGAGCATGGAGCAGAGTACTTCAAGTCTTCCTTAAAAACAAATTCCAGCCCAGATTACTATACCTTGCAAATCTCTCTTTCAAGTTTTATGGAGAAGTGAAATACTTCGATGACAAAAACAATTAATGAGTTTCATGATGACAAATCCAACCATATACAGAAAGTTAAAAGATATTCTAGAGAAGGACCAAAATGACCAGAACTCCATGAATGAGAATGGAAAGAATCCATTAAATAGGGATAACAATTAAATGCAGGAGAAAAAAAGTGGTAAACAACAGCAAACAAATAACACGTCAATACATCTCATTTATAACCATCAATGTTATTGGACTCAATTCACCAATTAAAAGCATAGACTGACAGAATGGATTAGGAAGCAAAATCGAACAATATGCTGTATACAAGAAATAAACTTCAACTTGAGATAGGATGGATGGAGCTGGCATTAAGAAAAAAATGGGAGTGGAGAGAACAGAGTATCTCAAATCAAGTAGACTATAGATTGTGGTTCCTAACTACAAAACAGACTAGATCCTTAATCCTTCAGCCAAGGAAGAGGAAAATGCTAGGACTAGCTACACCCAGTTCAATCCCCTTGAGATAAAAGTACTGAATTAGTTTAATTTCAGAATCTAAGTCTAGTCTAAGTGCTAGAAGTAGAGTCTGATGCCAAACTTTCATTTCCTATACTCCTGAGATTCAGTTCAAAATTTTTCATTTATAAAAATGAATGGAAGACAAACACCACTATGCCTGTGGACTGTGAAGCCTATGAACATTTGTGCTGGGGTCCTGCTCAGTTTTCATGGGGCAGTTAGAAGGCAGATAGAAGTGATGATAAGAATCAGGCACATCTACAATGAAGGATAGAAATTGGAGCTGGTATATGTTTGTTTTTACTTTTTGTACTGTATAGTGTGTATCCTCAGTTCATTCCAATACCATGACAACTTCTACTCAAACTCCCCATCACAGAACCCTTGGCTTTTAGAAATAAAATTCTAAGAATAAAAAAAAAAAACAAAAATAAAAAAACAAGAAATAAACTTCAGATGCTATTGTTTCAGACATTTTAGCTGTGTGATTCCCAATTTTTTCTGTGTTAGTGTCCTCTGCACTTGTTCTGGGTGGGCTCTGGGCATGAGATTGCATTTTGCTCCTTCTCTTTGTCATTTTGTATAAGTGTGGGGTGGAGGGTTTCTGAGAAAATGTGGTGGAAAGGGTCCTGAGAGGATAGCAGAAAGTCTCACTCATGGGGCTGCCCTGGGCTGATCTGGGGTGATCCAACCAGCACAGGGGAGCACAGGAGCTCACCCCCACCTTTGCCAGGCCTGAGCTTGGGCTAGATGGGAAGAGTGGAGGTTTCCTGAGAGAGTGCGGTGGAAAGGATCCTGAGAGCATGGCCAAGAAATGAACTTAACTCATAAAGAAATTCATAGGCTCAAAGTCAAAGGGGTAAAACAATATTACACTCCCCAGCACCTCAGAAAAAAGCAAGGGTAGCAATCCTGTTCTCAGACAGTCTCAACTTCAAAACAAGAATAGTAAAATGAAATAAAGAAGGCCAATAAATACTGGTTGAGGAAAAACTTATGAGGAAGAGGTAACACTCATGAATATGAATGTACGAAACACGGGAACACCCAACTACATAAGACAAACCTTAATGGACATGAAAAATCTAATATCCAATATCACAATCTTAACAGGAGGCCTTAACACTCCCTTATCCCAAAAAGATAGGTCAAGCAGACAAAAAGTTAGCAAAGATATAGCATAACTGAAGAAGAATTTGGAGCAAATGGAATTCATGAACATATACAGAGTGTTCCACCCAACCACAGTTGAATACACATCATTTTCCAACTGCACATGTTACATTTTCTGAAAAAGATCACATATTAGTCCATAGGTCATGCTTAAGTATACGCAAGAAAACAGAAATTATCCCAAGCATATTATCTGACCACAATGGAATGAAACTGGAAAAAAAAAATGACAAGAGAAACCAAAAAAAAAAAAAAAAAAAACCATAAATTCATGTAAATTAAACAAAAACCTCCTCAGCAACCAATGGATTACAGAAGAAATTAAACAATATCTACAATTCAATTAAAATACAAGGACAACTGATTGAAATTTATGGGGTGCAATTAAAGCAGTTCTTAGAGGGAAATTTATAGCTGTGAGCTCACACATTAGGAAAACAGAATGGGAAAAAAATAAATATCCTGATGCATCACCTCATACATCTGGACAAAGAAGAGCATACCATGCCAAAAACCCAAAGATGGGAGGAAATTATAAATATTAGATCAGAAATTAATGCATTAGTGATGAAGAAAATAATACAAAGAATTAATGAATCAAAAAGTTGGTCTTTGAAAGATTAAATAAAATTGATAAGCACCTAATTTACCTCATGAAAAAGAGAAAAGACTTAAATTCAAGCAATAAGGAATGAAAAGGATGAAATTACCACAGATTCAGTGGAAATTCAGAAGATCATCAATAGCTACTTTGAGAATCTTTAATATCACAGAATCAAAGACATAGAAGAAATGGACACATTCCTACAAAGGTGCAAATTACTGAAGCTGAATCAAGCAGATATAAGTACTCTCAATAACCCAATAACAGCCAATGAAATACAAAATGTAATAAAAAACCTAGCAAGAGAAAAGTCCAGGTCTTGATGGTTTCACAACTGAATTCTATAAGAACTTTGCAGAAGATATAATCCCAATATTTCTCAAACTCCTCAATAAAATGGAAAACAAAACAGTCTTTCCAAAATCATTCCTGGGGGCAAGTATTACAGTGATACCAAAAGGAGAGAAAGATGCAAGTGAAAAGGACAAGTACATGCCAACCTCCCTCAGGAACTTAGATGCAAAAATCCTCAATAAAATCCTAACAAATACAATGCAATAAATCATCAAGAAGATTATACACAATGGCCTAGTAGGATTCATCCCAGGGATCCAAGGATTCTTCAATATTTGCAAATCTATAAATATAATACACTATATCAATAGAGCCAAATCCAGAATCACATGATCACCTCAATTGATGCAGAAAAGGCTTTTGACAAAGTCCAACACTCATTAATGTTCAAAGTCCAGCAGAAAAGTGGAATAGATGGCCTGTTCCTCAATTGGATAAAAGACATCTCTGACAATCAAACAGGTAACATAAATCTAAATGAGGAAAAACTGAAATGTTTTACTCTCAGATGTGGTACAAGACAGGATGTCTTCTATCACTACTCCTACTCAATATAGTTCGGTAATTATTAGCTAGAGCCATTAGGAGAGAGAGAGAGAGAGAGAGAGAGAGAGAGAGAGAGAGAGAGAGAGAGAGAGAGAAAGAGATGAAAGGAATAAGAATAGGTAAAGAAGTTAAACTATCACTATTTGCAGATGACATGATATTCTGTTTGGAAGACCCAAAAAATTCCACCGAGAAGTTCCTAGAATTAATACTGAAATTCTGCAGCATAGCAGATACAAAGTCAATGTCCCAAAGACAATAATATTCCTCTACACAGATAAACACATTGACACATTGAGAGGGTAATTAGAGAAACAATCCCTTTAAACGTAGCACCACACAAAAAGAAATACATAGGAATTAATCTAATTAATGAAGTAAATGACCTATTAAATGAAAATTAAAATACTTTGAAAAAAGAAATCATAGAGGATTTCAGAAAATGGAAAGATATTCCCTGCTCCAATGAAGAACCAATATTGTGAAGATGGCCATACTCCCAAAATTGTTATACAGATTTAATGCAATCGCCATGACAATAACACCAACATACCTCACAGACCTAGAGACATCATTTCTAAAATTTATTTGGAATCAGACAGGACCTAAAATGAAAAAGGCAATCCTAGGGGGTGGGGGAGAATGCAGAAGGCATTAAAATTCCTCATTTGAAACTATACTACAAAGCTACGGTGATGGGATCCAGCCCAAGCCCAGGCCAGGCGAGTGTGTGGGAGAGCTTCTGGCTACCCTGCACCTGCGGGACTCCTCCAGAACAAACCCAGGCAAGCTGCATGAGTGAGACCCTCTGCCATTCCCTTGGAACCCCTCTACCCTCCACAGTCACACCAAGCCCTGTCGAGTGAGTGAGAACTTCTCCTGTGCTATTGGGAACTCCCAGATCCAGTCCAAGCCTAGGCCCAGTGAGTGTGTGGGAAAGCTTCCTCTATGCTCTGTGCCCACTTGTCCCCCTCAAACCCCACTTGGACCTGCCATACAGGCTTGGGGTGAATGTCTGCAGCTGAAGTCCCTGCAGAGAGAGTAAGGGACATAAGCACCCAGCTAATCCATTAGCAGAACATCTTGCCAGAGGGGCACAACAGGTTCACTCCCAAGAGCTGCAGCAGGAAGGAGCTGAGCACAGCAACCAGACCCAAGCCAGGCACAATGCGATAAATTCAAACTTTGTAGAACTGCATCTGAATGTCAGTAGGTGCTAAGGTTATAACTGCACCAAAGCTCTACAACAAAGGTCAGAAGACAGTGCTATTCAAAATGACAAAAAAGGAGCAAAATGCAACTTCAGACCCCAAGCCCACCCATAACAAGTGCAGAGGACACTAGCAAAGAAAAAATTGGGAATAACACAGCTGAAATCAATGAATCAATAGCGTCTGAAATAAAGAAACAACTGCAGAAAGGTATAGAGGAAGTCAGATGAGAAATAACTTCTCAAAAGAAAAGAAATCTCTGAATTAATAGCATCTGTAGTAAAGAATCAAATGCAAAAACATATGGAGGAAACCTTATCTGAAAATATATCTGTAGTAAAAGAATTAATAACTGATTCTAAAGAAGACATTGATAAAGAAATACAGGAGATTAAAAAATGATGGATTCATTGAATGAGCAATGCAGGAAAGAAATAGATTGCATGAAGCAGAGTCAAAGAGATATAAAGGAACTTAAAATCTGTCACAAGCTTTCAAAACCATTTGAGCAAAGGTGAAGAAAGAGTTGCAGATCTTGAAGACACTGATGCAGTATGTGAGAAGGTAAAAAAAGATCTCTTAAATACAACTACAATGCAGGAAAAAATGAATCAACATCTAGAAGACAATACAAAAATGAGCATGAGACTAATAGGCATTAATGAGAAAGAAGGAGTCAATACAAATGATATAAAAAGAATATGGGCAGAAGTAATGTCAGAAAACTTCCCAAATATGAGGAAACAATCTGACATTCAGGTAAGTGAAGCATACAGAACACCAAATAACTTCATCCTAAATATAAACACATTGAGACATATAATAGTCAAGGTCGCAAAAGTCGAGCACTAGAATAATATAAAAGCCTCTAGAAAAAAGAAACATATCACATTCAAGGGGAAACCCATCAGAATTATGAGAGACTTCTCTTCACAAACCACAGAGGCAAGAAGAGCATGGAGCAGAGTACTTCAAGTCCTCTATGAAAACAAATTCCAGCACAGACTACTATACCCTGCAAATCTCTCTTTCAAGTTTGATGGAGAAGTGAACCACTTCCATGACAAACAACTAAAGAATTTCATGATGACAAAGCCAACCTTACACAGACTACTGAAAGATGTTCTAGAGAGGCACCAAAATGATCAGAACTCCATGAATGAGAACAGAAAGAACACATTAAATAGAGCAAACAATTAAACACAGGACAAAAGGAGTAAACAACAGCAGGTAAATAACATGTCAATCATAAGTAAACACATTTCAATTATAACCACCAATGTAAATGGAGTCAATTCCCCGTTAAGAGAAATAGACTGGCACAGTGGATTAGGAAACAAAATTCAACAACATGCTGTATACAAGAAACACACTTAACTCATAAAGAAATTCATAGGCTGAAAATCAAAGGATGGAAAAAATATTACACACCCCAGCACCTCAGAAAAAAGAAGGGGTAGCAATCCCCTTCTCAGACAGTCTCCAGTTCAAAGCAAGAATGTTCAAATGAAATGAAGAAGGCCACTATATACTGGTTAGGGGAAAAATTTAAGAAGAAGATGTAACACTCAAAAATATGTATGCACCAAACATGGGAGCACCCAACTATATAAGATAAAGCTTAATGGACACACACAAAAAATCTAATATCCAATACCAGAATCTTGACAGAAGAGCTTAACACACCCTTATCTCAAAAAGACTGGTCAAGCAGACAAAAAATTAGAAAAGAAGTAGCAGAACTGAACCAGAGCTTGGAACAAATGGACTTGGTGTACATATGCAGAGTGCTCCATCCAAACACAGCTGAATACACATTTTTTTTCCAGCTGCACATGGGTCATTTTTTATAATAGACCACATACTATTCTATAGGTCAGGCTTAAGTATATCTTAGAAAACAGAAATTATCCCATGCATATTGTCTGACCACAGTACAATGAAAGTGAAAATAAATGACAAAAGAAACCAGAAAAAACCCCTAAATACATGGAAATTAAATGACACCCTACTCAGCAACCAATGGGTCACAGATGAAATTAAAGAAGAAATTCAACAATATCAACAATTCAATGAAAATTCAAGCACAACTTATCGGTATTTATGGAATGCAATGAAAGCAGTTCTCAGAGGAAATTTGATTCTCAGACAGATAGTGAGGTCAAGCTCAATAGCCTAGGTTGTAGGGTAATAACAAGAAACTTTTCTTTTGGAGGGTTAACATCCTAAGTTTGCAGACCAAAGATTAGAGAAAAAGGAGGCTGCAAGGGCAGCAACATTTTGGCCCTAGCCTTTCAAGGTCAGTGAAGATTCAGGACATATGAGCAGCTGTATTGTAACATCATGTAACTCAATTGTGTCCCAAATTTTCTGATCAAGGAGATTATGGCACTACACTGGAAGGTGATAGATGATGTAGAGTATGCCTAAGGAGAGTCACATGGAGAGAAAACATTCTCTCAGGCTTTCACAGAGAGCAAATTGGTCAAGCAATGGCTGTGACTCATCCACATGGCTGACACTGACAAAGGATCTACAAACTGTGGTACAGGGTTTCAGGATAAGTCCTGAGGGGTTTTGACAGACTTTATCAGATACAAAAGCTACATTTCTTGTTGTATAGGTCTTGCTTTACCTTGATCTTAACCATCCAGCAGAAAAGTATAAAAACGAAGTATAAAAAGTAAAGTCATATTAATATGGTGAAGTGTAGCAGGCTGAAGTCAACAACTTTTGACATCACCAGTCTTACAGAAAACCCACTACTAGTATGGACTACTGGACTATTTTGGAATATTTTGCTGAAGTCACACACCTATAATATTTAAATGACAAACTAAACAAAAAAAATGGGATACAAATGAATGGCCATTTTTTATCCGTGTATTCAAAATAGTTGGGATAGATATCCAGCTACATTCTCTTAATTCAGTGAATAGAAAGATTTGTTCTAATAGTGCTTGTGGACAGGATATCATGTCTGCATCTTGTACAATGAATAAATAGTGAGACAACAGTATGCAATGAATTCATTATTGAAACTGTCGTACTAATAAAATTTGAAACTGTCTCATTGCTATTTGTTTCTCAATAAAATTATGGAAAACAAAATTCTACTGTGATAAAATCAGCATGGTGTTGGCAACAAATCAGACATGAGGATCAATGGAATAGATTAGAAATGCAGATGCAATTGCAAACACATTCAGCCACCTTATCTTTGACAAAGAGGCCAAGTATTCTTCCTGAAAGAAAGATAGCCTCTTTAATAAATGGTGTTGGAAATACCAGCTCTCTACTTGCTGAAAACTAAAACTTGACCCAGGTCTATCACCATGCACTAAACTAAAGTCACAAAGGATTAAAGATTGAAACATTAAAACAGAAACACCAAGTCTCCTGGAATAGAAAGTATGTAGAATGCTTGAAGATATAGTGGAAAGCAAACAGTTCTTGAACAAAAATCAAACTGCACAGGAAATGCTGAAGGAATCAATAACTGGGACCTCTTCTAATTCAGATGTTTTTTCATGTCAAAAGAAATTGCCAACAGAGTGAAAAGACAACCCACAAACTTGGAAACAATGTTAACTAATAAGCACTTAGAAAAAGTCTTCTATCTCAAATTTATAAAGAACTAAAAAACATTAGAGCCCCAAAATTTAAAGACCCAATCCAGAAATAGGCATCCAAGATGAACCACATTTCTCAGAGGAAGAAGTAGAAGAAGAAAAAAAAAAATGAAGAAATGCTCCACTTCACTAGCAATTCATGTAATGCAAATTAAAATAACACTGAGATACCATGTCACCCCAGAAAGAATGGTTATCACAAAGAAATCAACTAAAAACAAATGTTGGAGAGGATGCAGGGACAAAGAAACCCTTCTCCACTGCTGGTTCGAATGCAAACTGGTGCACCATAATGGATATCAATGTGGAGACCCCTCAAAAAACTAGGACTGGAAATCCCATTCAATCCAGTTATCCCCCTACTTGGAATTTTCCCAGAAGTACTGAAAACATCATATCATAGTGATATATGTGTTCCCATGTTTATAGCAGCACAATTTGTGATTGCCAAATCTTGGAAACAACCAAAATGCCCCTCATCAGATGAATGGATGAAAAATATGTGTGTTTTTTTTACAATGGATTATTACTGAACTATAAACTAAATAAACTCAAAGCCTTCATGTATAAGTTCATGCCACTTGAAGGTATACTCATAAGTGAAATAAACCAGACCAACATGTATAAATAACATATTGTCTCCCTGGCATAAGAGCTCAAAACAAGAAATAAAAATTGAAAGGTATAATACAGTTAAATGGAAAGCAAGAATTTAAGGATTAAAAAAAGAAGAGAGATAAAAGAGAAATTTTAGGACATATAGCAAGGGTAAAACCATACATTTATATAAACAAGATAATTAAGGCAATGGTCCTAAGACTCTCCATTAGGTTTTTGAAAATAGCAATTAATGGGTAGAATTTTCACCCTGAGAATTCTCACATAACTATATATGCTGATATCTGTGAATTAAGCAACTAAACTGAGGATAGCAATGTGTAATACTAAAACCATGCTTGAAATCCCTATCCTTTAGGTCTTCTGCATGTGTACTGCTCCTAACATTATACCAATTTTTGCTATACTCTCTTTAAAGTAAATATTTGTAACAAAAAGTTAACAAAAGAAAACAAGAGACAAGAAAAAGAAGTCATAGGATTGTCCTGCTACAATGTTGTATATGGATTGATTTCTAAATTTCTGTATAAAAATGTGTAATTGTTTTTTTTTAAATTCCAGAGGGATTTAAAGTTCAGAATATCCATGGTTATTAGAAAATAGCAGTTCCTTGTTTTGTCTAAGGCGTTTGATGTTCAGACAGGTATGATGTTAAGTTCAACTGCCTCTGTTACAGGGTAATAATATCGTTAAGTTTCTCTTTTTGATGTTTAACAACTCAAGTTTGCAGACCAAACACTAGAGAAAAAGAGGAGCCATAAAGATCGCCAATATTTTGGCCCTCATTCTTCAAGGTCATTGAGGACACAGGACATAAGAGAACCTGTATTATAGCATCTTGTAACTCAGTAGCGTACCAAATTTTCTGATCAAAGAGATTAAGGGCCACAGAGAAAACTGATTGATTATGTATAGTGTTCCTAAGCAGAGTCAACTAGAGAGAAAAAATTCTCAGGCTCTCACAGAGAGCAAATTGGTCAAGCAATGGCTATGACTCATCCAGATGGCTGACACTGATAAAAGATCTACAAGGTGCTACAAGTGGTAAATCCTGAGGATATTTGATTGACATTGTGAGATTCAAAAGTTACATTTTTACTTAAATAGGTCTTGCTTTAACTTGGTCTTGACCATCCAGCAGAAAAGTATAACCACAAGGTATAAAAAATAAAGCCATATTAATGTGCTGAGCTGTAAAAGGCTCAAGTCAACAGTTTCAGACAGTTGTCAGTTCTGCTGATAATTCACTACTATTATGGACTATCGGACTGTATTGGGTTAATTTGGTGAATCCTAGTACCTACAATATTTCAACTGGAATCAACTATGAAAAGTCCTTTCTTCCCCCGTGTCCTTTAAAGACTTCTCCAAATACAGCTTCTCTATCAGCAATGGAACACCCCTCTGACAAAACAAAAACAAAAGAGGGGGATATAAGTGAAGGTCCATTTTGCAGTGAAAAATATATATGTATATATAAAGTAGTTAAGATAGATATACAGCTACCTTCTTTCAATGAGAAGAAACTTTTCTACTCATATTGTTTAGACAAGATATCATGTTTGCATCTTGTCCTTTGAATAACTACTACGAAGACAACAATATGCAATGTGTTAATTATTTTAACTGTCCTAATAACTTGTTTAGAAACTGATTCATTGCTGCTTTTCTCATTAAAATGAATACAAATTAAAAAAAATATAGAGACAACCAAATGGAATATCAATCAATCAATGAATCAATCAATGAAGTTCAAAAATCATTTCTAAATAAACCCAGAAAACTACAGCATAGTTAAAAGTTAACTTACCAAAAAAAATAACTTACCAGCTCAAAAATTCAAATGACCTGGATATTCATGCATCAAAGTTTGGCATCATGAGGTGATCAGCAAGGGAAACCTTGTGTCCTCTGCAGACCTATTGGTTCTCTCTCTCCCTATGACATCTATTCTTACTTAGAAAAGAATGACCTTCCACAGTTAGCTCCACCATCACAGTCACTGTAAAGACTTCTGTGCCCTTCAGAAAATTATTGATGTTTTCTCAGAGTGTACCTTTTATTGTATTTTTATTGGCATATTCTAATTATTTAACTCTGGTTCTCTCCTTGTCCTTTCTAGATTGTGGGCTGCATCAGGCCAGGCCTGAGTTTTACTACATCTGTTCAATATAGAATCTCTTACTTGGAATATATGAAATAGTAAATATTTGCTGAATATATAATAAAAAAAATGAATAAACTTTCCACCTCTGTTTTCGTTAAAATTATACAACACTGACCAGTCTTCGAAAGAATTTTATTTCTTGTTTTTTTTCAAAGTTTTATTGATAAACAGATAGCAATGAGACAGTTTCAAATC
>NW_004525535.1:0-4634 GCF_000260255.1 Octodon degus
CATGGTGCAGTGGACACACAGAGCCTTCTCTGTTGGCCCTCGAGCCAAGGGCACCTGCAGCCGACCACACGGGCTACACTGGCACTCTACCATAAATAACTCTGGGTTGAAGTTTGGGCATGTGGGCTCTAAAAGTTCTGCCATCATGGCTGTAGATGGTGTCCCCTTTCTTGTCCCCTGGCTGGGGGCTTCCCGAATCCAGTGATTGGCCAAAGCCTCCCAATCACTAGGAACCGTCCTGGCCCCAGAACTCCCCGGGAAGTTGGCTGAGGTCCCGTCGCAACACATTCCCCCCTACATTTGCCCAGCTATGCCCACACCTCTCACCCGAATAGCGTGTTCCTAGTAAGGGCCATCTCCAACTCCTAAGAGCAGGCATGCGACAGAGAGGTCACCACAGTAAAGAACATTCAATACAGAATGCACATCCTACAAGTGACCGCGCTGGAAGGGCAGGAAGGGTGGTCTCAGCGACACAGGCAGGAGGACAAGGAGCCTCAGCCACCAAGGAGTTTCTTGGCAGACTGAGGAACAGGGTCTACAGAGGGCCATGGGGCCAGGGCTGGACAGGAAGCCTCTGGTGAGCCGCTGGGGACTGAGTTCATACCACAAGGTGACAAAGTCTTGACACCAAGCAGAACAGCTTGAGGGCAGTGGTCCCAGCTGCACTTCTGGAACCAGCCTGGGAGGGGATGAGAAGAAGTGAGGGGATCTGGACCACTCCAAAGCCCTGGCAAAGGTCTGCGTAGAAGGAGGAGGGGGCACACTGAGCCATGGCGTCGGGCAGGCAGAGGGGGCAGGAAAGCCCTGGGGGCTCCCACTGTACGACCTCTGTACACTGAGACCGGTGTCCCCTCCAGCCCCTCTCTGTAAGGTGACCAATATGCAGGGCCTAGCACACTGGCTGCCACTGCTGAGTGAAGCCCCATTCGTGAGGCCGTGGCTCAGGAGTCATCCACCAGCCCCACAGGCAAGGCAGAGGCTGCAGGGATGTCCTTGGACCGAGATCCTGGAGGTCACAGCTCCCTGAGGCTGGGGCTTCACCCCGACTTGCAGCGTGTGGAGGGCGGAAACCTGCCTGCTCCCTCCACAACTTCTCAGGAGCTCTGGCCTTGTCCCGTTGTTATGGCAACCAGTCTCCTCACCAGCCCTGCTGTTTTCTGCAAACCCTTTCAGTTTCCTCCTGCACAGAGCCCAAAGCCAGATGATTTCACTGAGCATCCCCAGAAACACGATCACCTCTCTGGATTTGCCGGTCAATTGTTTGCAGCTTTCCCCTGCGAGTCAGCATGATGCTGCCTGGGAACCCCGAGAATATTGCCGCTGACCAGAAATTAGCACCAGGGGACATCAGTACAGCACACGGGTCTTCCTCTCCTCCAGTGGTGCTGGTATGGGGTGTGTGGCGCAGGAGGAAGCTGGAACTCAGGGAACTAGAAGGGGTGACCTCAGGTCAGGTATCATCCCACTGTCCTAGTCAACACCTCAGTCCATATCCTCCCTGGGACACAACACCCAGCACCCACAACCTACAGAAGGTTGGGCTCATGTTAGCCCATGTTCAGCAACTTCAACCCAGAAGCATCCTGGCAGGAGGACCTTGAGGGGAGCTGCTCACAGTTCGGAAGCTGGAGGGACAGAAAATGGAGGGCCAGGGTGGAAGATGCACCCTTCCACTTGTGCCCACAGTGATTGCCTCTGCCCACCAGGCCCCTTGTCCTCAGCAAGCCAGTCATCAGAGGACGAGTCCCCCAGTGCAGGCTCCACAATGCCCTGTCCCTGAGAGCATGAGGCTTTGGCGACATCCAGGTAAAATCAGAACAACCATCTGCACTGAAAAGGAGTCAAAGTGGCAGGAAGACTGGCAAGGAAGCTCTGTGGGAGCCTGTCAGGGACCAGGTGCTGTGACAGAAGCCAAATGGTCGGTCTTCAGGAGCAGCCAGGACCAGGCAAGAAAGGCCCAGGCGCCACTAGCCATGACAGGGCCACACAGCTGCCCTCACTAAAGCCCAGCAGAGACGTGGTCGCAGGGCCAAGGCCTGGAGGGGCCAAACCCCGGCGACCACTGAGTGCAAGGTGAGTTGAGAAAAGACTCCTGGCGACTGAGAAGAACTGATATTATTCCCACAGGGCCTAAAAGGTCACACGGTGACTCTGGTGTGCACTTCAGGTGACTGTACCTAGCAGTGGAGTCCCCTTTGACGGCATGGTTAGGGTCAGAATTGTTTTATACAGCACGCAACGAAGACAGTGGATGGATGTGTCTAAGACAAAAGCTTCCAGGATGAGCTCAGGAAGGAGGTCACAGGAAAGACGGAGAGCCTCGTGCGCACAGCTCACGCATTCGTCCGACTGCACGCCCTCAGTGCCGCCCAACCAGCCTATGGTGAGTACCAGGCACAGGAGGGTCAACTGTCTCACCAGGGCCGACAGAGCTCCCAGGCCAATGGGACCACAAATGCGCACCCAGGCGGACCACAAAGAAGCCCAGGCCACACCAGGCGCGCTCTCAGGGCAGGGATGCCGTTCTGCCAGAGACCAGGGCTGCAACAACAGGGGCCTTCCTGAACTTTTTCAGACTGCATTATTTGTCACCGTGTGCTTCTCGTGATACCTGCAAAACAGTCCTGGCAACCCAAGGCCTGCGTTTGGCCTAGGGAACATGAAGAGGGTGGGTGTTTTCTCACCTTGCAACCAACCAGGGAGGAAAGAACGCAGAGGAGCTGGGGAGGAGGAAGCCCAGAGCATCGTCCCTGGGGTGGACATAAAGGAAAGAGCAGGTACACAGAATGTGTAGGAGAGTCATTCATTCATGAGAGCTCCCTCAGAGCCCTGCCACGCCCAGACATGGAATCAGATGCAGGGGTACACGGGTGTGCCTGTTTGCCAAGGCTGGGACAACGCGCATGCCTAATACATTGAAAGGAGAGAAGGCTCATTCGGGTTGGTGGCTCCAGAGTTCAGCCTGCAGGGGGCTGGCTCCACTGCTGCTGGGCCAGGGTGAGGCAGGACACTCCAGTCACAGCAGAAGGCCCAGGCTGTATCCACCCCTCCCAGTAACACATTCCAGCCATGACCCTATTATGGATTAACCCTCTGGCGACATCACAGCCTTTGTCATCCTGTCACTCCCCAGATCTTGAGGGGGGCATCTTGGGAGACATTCTGAATCTAAACCATTACAATTGGTGAGGGAGAAGACCCCCAGCTGGCCCAACAGGTACCCTTAAGCTAGCAAGTACAGTTAATTACAGTCACAAGCAGTGACAGGTAAATAGGAGGTGAGGCAGGGCAAGGAGGGCTTGTCCCCAGGGAAGCCCTTCAAGACCGAACTCGGGGTGGTCCCTCACAAATGGAGGGGCTGTGGGGAGAGCCTCCTGCAGGGGCCAACCTGACAGCCATCCCCTCCCCCAGCAGATGGACATCTTGGTCCCCTGCACCCTTCCAGTAGGGGCCATGCTGACCTGAGCGTGCCCACGCACTGTCTCCCTCCCTACATTCTCAACTTGTTGAAGCCAAGAAACATACCTTGCCCATCCCGGTGCCTGGGGCCTACTAAATGAACGAAAGAGCAAAAATATCTTTCATTTTTAGTGTGTCACATGGGGAAACGAGGAACGAGAATGTTCCTTTCAACAGCCCCGTCCACATGAACCAATGTCAGCAAATTTAAACATTAAGCCAAGTCCAACAAGATGAACTGGAACAGGAATAAATGTAAAAATCCCAAATGGAGGTGCCTGAAGCCACAGCACCAGGGCCGGATCCACCCGCCTCCCAGTCACGGTCCCAGGTGTTGGGCACAAACCAGAACAAACACAAGGTCCCTGATGTCACAGACCTTCAATTCAATTTGCAGGGAAGATTTACAGGTTTTTAACTAATCACAAGCTTAGTGTGAGTCATTAAGGTAATATGGCAACAAGAAGCCTGACCCCACTGCCGCCAGGAGACGCCCGTGCAGAGGACGGAGAGGCTGTGTGCTAGGCAAGTAGACACCGCAAGTACAACGTCCAGCAGGTGGGGTCTGGAAAGTGGCTGCTCAAGGGTGGGGAGGCCTCCTTCCCCTCAGCGGGATGATGAGAGAAAACCGTGCAGCGGGGTCACCCTCACTGCGAGCTCAATGGTAAAACAGTTCCCCATTCACCGGAAATGCAGCATGCAGCACAGGCTTCGTAGAGTCAGAAGGAGCCAGAGTCCAGCCCTGGGCTGGGAAAGTTGCACACTGGCACCGTACGTAGCGGTGCACTCCTGTTACCCCAGCGCCCAGGAGACCGGGGCAGGAGGATCACTGTGAGTTCCAGGTCAGCATGGCTACATAGTGAGTTTGAAGTCAGCCTGGACTACACGGGGAGACCCTGTCTCAGAAAAACAAACGTAGCCTCCCTCCACGGCCTGTAACAGAAGCTGGCAGCAGCTCGCACTGCACCCTGGCTCTGCTCAGAAAGGCGAGCATTTACAGAGGTGCCCAGGGCAGGGCTAGCCCTTGGTGAGCCCCAGGAAGCTCATGGCAGCATTAACAGCTCCGCATTTCATCTGCCAACTTCCAGCTTGCTGAGGTAAATCATCTTGCTGTCTCTACTTGTACAGACTTCCATATAGAGAAGCAATTGCTATAGCAGTTGAAAACTCTA
>NW_004525535.1:6122-14834 GCF_000260255.1 Octodon degus
CACACGTGTTCTGCCAGTCCACAGCAGCTCTCATGCGTACACCTATACACACACGCACGCGTGCATCCTCCCAGTCACTGAGGCAACGGTTCCAGGCTCCACACTTTGTTCTATCTGGCTGGAGCTTTGAAACCTTCTGTTCTTGTGGTGCAGCCCTGACCTTGGGCTACACTTCCCCCGGAAGCTCAATGGGCTACGGCTTGTGCGTGTCCTGAACAGGGGGCCCAGTTCCTCCCTGGCCTGACCCTGGATCTGCTCCTCCTCTTTGGACTCACTGAAAGCCACAGCACAAAACAGCCCTTCTGAAGCTCACTGTGACTTGGGGAAATTTAGAGATAAACCCAGTGTTGGGACAGCTTTTCCAGGTTTAAAGCAAACTGCAGAGTTTGTGGGGAGAGGAATGGAAGCAGGACAGGCACGTGTCTGTCTGTGGCCCCAGTTGTTTGGAAGGCTGAGACATGAGGATTACTTGAGCCCAGGAGCTCGAAGCCAGCTTGAACAATATAGGTAGACCCTGCCTCACCAGAAAAACAAAACCTAGAAAAAGAAGAGGAGGGTCTGGGTCCTGAGAGACCTGCTCCAAGGTGAGAGGGGAGGTCTGGCTGCGATCTAGGGGCGCGGATTTGGTCGGTCTTGTAAAGGCAGTTTCCCTTTCTGTCCTCAACCTTCTAATTATGTCATGCTCCTTTTTTTTTTTTTTTTTTTTTAGGTACCAGGGATTGAACTCAGGACCTTGCACTTGCCAGGCAAGCACTTATTCTACTGAGCTTTCTCCCAGGCCATCCATATTATTTTCTACCTTGGGTTTCATGATGCCAACGCAAGGGGTCAACTTTTAAAATCCAAATATTGATTGGCTTTGAGAGCATTCCTGTGCTAAGTGTGGAGGGCTTTGCGTTCTGTCACCAACACCTGCTGACTGTGGTCACCTCCCATGGGGCAGATCCTGGCCTCTGCAGGGACTGTCAGCTCTGCTTCCGAGAGGGCTCGGGAAGCTCTTCCCCCTCCTCCCCCCAGCAGCACCGGTCTGAAAGCCCTGGTCCACGGAGCCCCCGCTGCTCCAGGGCCCAGACCAGGAGCCTGAACACTCAGGCCAAGGAGCGCTGGTATCCAGCGGGACACTGACCAGGGGCCGCACAGGGGCCTCCCAGGAGAGAGCGCCGAGTCCCTGGCCACCCAGGTGCAGGTTCACAACGGACCCAGAGCTGGTCCACACAGTCCTGGTCCCCCACAGGCCCCGGGTCATCGCGCGTGGCGACAGGACCCGAGGTTAGGGTGTAGGACGGGGACAGTGTGGACCCCATAGCATGAGCAGGCGCGGGGGGAGTAGGGTCACTGGGAAGGTGGCCTCACGCCCGTGTCCAGCCCGAGCTGTTTCCATCCCGCTCCACCGCCCGCGGACACCAGGGATGCTAGGAGCTGCCACTCACCGCTGTCCGGGCCCGCGTCCGTGTCACTGCCTGTGAGCCAGGTGGACTCGGTGTCTCGCGTCCAGCTCTCCAGGTAGCGCGGCTCCAGGGCGTCGGCCCGGCTCCCTCCGCAGCCCATCCTCAGCGTCTCAGCCCTTGCTTGGCGACATAGCGACACGACACAGGACAAGGCCGCCTGCGCCACCCCGCGACCGTCAAGGCCACCGCCACCGAGCCGGCCCTGCCCCTCTCCCCCTCCCCTCCGCTTCCCAGAGCCCCTCCTCCTGGCGCGCTGGAGCTCAGCCGGAGCCCCACCCCCACCCGCTGCTGGGCACGGATTCCTCCCCCCAGGAGAGGCTCAACCCCTGGCTGTCTCCCCCAACCCATCCAGCTACCCACTCACCCACCCTTCCTTCCTTCTGAGGACCAAAGCGCTTGGAAAGGGCCTGCAGGCCTGCAGCCACTCGCTCCAAAAGGGTTGGTTGGGACCGTACACTCTCAAGTGATAGGGACAGTTCCTCCTAGGACAGTGGGGTGGTCAGCACTTGGGGAGCCAAGGACTCAGGAGCCGGGCTGTGGAGCATGGGGACTCCCTTCCCGCCGAGACGGGCCTGGAAGTCGTGGGAGTCCACCTTTCTCTGGGGTCCTGGGTTCTTCGGGTTCAAACCCAGAGCTGGGATTCCCGCAGGCTGCGAATCTGCCCGTCTGGAAGAGCCAAGCGCTGATGTAAAGGAAAGAGAAGTCCCCCAAGCAAGGGGCAGGGTCTGGAAGAATAAATCCTCTGACCTGCAGGCACCTATAACTCGCGCAACACACCGTGCCTGCCCCTGTGAACACCGCAGACTGCCCGCACACCCGGCCACACAGCATGTAATTGTGGTGCTCCTGATCTCCGAGTCATGTGTGGATTTGCACTGATGACACCTTTGAACTCATATGTAGATCAAACTCAGAGCACCACCCGGGACGCGGGATTACCCCCCAAAGCTACTGTGTTGCTCCTGCAGCCAGCATTTAGTGATAGCCCACGGCCCGAGCAGTGCACTTCCGCCAGGCCAAAGAGAGTCTGGCTTAGGGCTCATCTGTCAGGTGCCTCCCAGGAACGATCCGGGGAAAGCCGTGTCCCCACCTCATAGGGCTGAGCCCGAACCCACGCCCAGTCAGCTATAGGGTTCGAGGGGTCCCTAGGGTCCCCTCTGCTGTTCCCTGGCCCTGCACAGGAAAACATAGTATCCATAGAGGTTTCAGGCAGCCACTGGGGCCTTACAGTGTGTCCTCCATAGGTGAAACGAGACCCCCCACACTATTTTGGGTTGAATTTGGGGTGCCTTGTGAGTTAACTAAGAACCCAGCTGAATTACTGGGCTAATAAGAGGAGCATTATAAATATTTTCACTGTCACATGGCTGCAAGTCGAACCCAACAGAGCAGTTTCAACTAGAGAAATAGGCTGAGGAAATACTGTGATATAAAAGATCAATAGAAACGTCAAGGGCGCTGAGTGTTTTAGGGAGTGGGTTCATCTTCTCTGGGGAACACAGCTAGATGGACCACACCGAGCTAGGTTGGAGAGGTTCGGAGGTGGGGGGTAGAAGGGAGGCGGTCTGTTAAGGGTTAAGCCTCGATGTCCCCCAAAAGCCTCATCAACTCACAGTGGGGCTTTTGGAAGGTGATTGGCTTGTGGGACTCTTAGCTGACTGGCTGTTGGGAGTGCAGTCCAGTTGGACAGGCTTGTCTCAGGGGCATGACCTGAAAGGATCGCCCCCCCCTTAGCTTCTCCCTCCTGCCCTGACTCTGTGCCTCCTGCCTGCCCTGCCACGCACTGTGACGCCCCTCTGCCATGCCACCCTGCCTTGGAGCCAGCCACCTACGGACTGAACCCTCTACAAACTGTGAGTCCAGTAAACCTCTCCTCCTTTAACTTTGGGTGTCAGATGTTGTGTCTCAGTGACAAGAAAGTGACTAAGACATCATTGTTATTCCATAGACTGGGAAACAAAGCTGCAAGACGGGAACTGCAGTGAGACAGATGCATGAGGTTCAGCCAGCTGGAGGAGGCAACAAAGGGACAAAAAGGTGACTGAAGTGGGAGTCTGTGAAGGTAGGCTGGGTGCAGGGAATGGAGGAGCAGGAAGGACCTTGTGAGACCTATGACCCCGTGCCCCATGGAAGGAACCACGTTAGCAGGCTCAAGAAAGTCATGTTCTACCCACTTTCCTCAGTTACCTGCATAACACCCTGAAAGGCCAGGCCCCCCGAGAAGTCTGTGAGTCCCTTCAGAGTTCTGTGTTGAACATAGCCCCACTCACTCCACTCCCAAGCTTCTCTAGGAAGAGGCCAAGGTCTCGCTGACCTTCATCTGGGCTTGGCTGAATGCCTTCCTACTATGGGTGCTCACCAAAGACTTTCTTCATGAATGGAGGGATGACTAGGAATACAAGATGCGGGTGACAGCCTTTGTTCTAAGGCTCATCTCCGGTTCTGACGCTTGGCCTGCCACTTGCCAGCTGGGTGGCCCTGGGCAGACTACTTCACTACTGTCTGCCGTTTCCTCATCCATGCGTGGGCATAACTGTGTGCATGCAGAGGTCCTACCTGAGTGCCTGGCTCATGGAAACCATTCAGTACTGTCACCACACCTCTGGGGCAAGGGATACCAATGCCATCTTTCTCCATCAAAGAGAAGTCCCTGAAATTATGCCTTCTTCCCACATAAGATGGCATGGGTGGATTTGCTTGGCACACTGCAGAGCACTGCTAACAGAAGAGTCACTTCCTTATTTATTTATTTATTTATTTCCCCTTTCCTTCTGCTATCACTACTGACAACCTTCCTGCAAGGGGAAGTCCTGACTGCGGTTCCTACGTCACTCTGGTACATAGCACAACATTCTGGGTTCTTCCTCATGGAGCTCCTCCTTGGCCATACCTCACACCATAGACTGAGCGAAGTTCTGAATGCATGGAGGTACAGCAGCTGCTCGGCCCCTGGGGTTTCCCAGTGAGGAATCCTCAGCTGAGAAGTGATGTAGAACTGCCAGAGCAGAGTCCAGTAATCTCGGCAGAGCCTGATGTCTCCACCAAGGCACTGAGCTGTGGTCTCCCGCTCTCTGCTCTTTCACTTCCAGTTCTCTGGCTGGGATTGAATTTTCTCCCAAGCCTTCAGAAATAAATTGAGTAGATTTCAATAAGAAAATGTAAGTGTGTGTCTTAGTCACCTGACTCCCACAACAGAAGGAGGGGAGGTTTCTTTTGGCTCATGGTCATAATCCCCAGTCGGCTGGCTCCAAGGCAGGAGCAGCAAGGTGCAGGGGGGCTGGTGGAGAGCTGCTCACGGCATGGCAGACAGGCAGCAGGAGCAGGGAGAGACGGGAGGGAAACGCGCCCTTCCAGGCCCTCTGTCCTAACAGCAAGTCAGCTGTGGCTCCCCATGGTGCAGTCATCTCCCATATAAACCGAGGGCTGATCAGACCCTCAGACACCTGTAGGGGGACAAAGGGAATAAAGACAGAGACAAATTTCAGGATACAAGAGGGACTCAAAGGAGCTTGCCTCTAATGGGCTGGCTCAGCTACCTCCACATTTGGCTTTTATTAGCTAACAAGAAATACAGGAGGAGGGGTTGCATGCATTTCATGGGCCAGCAGCTGTAGAAAGTGAGTGGATAAGGACTCAATCCATGAGGAGCCCAATTTTCTCTAAACCCAAATGCCTATGTTTTGACAACTGCCCTCTGCAGATAGCTCAGGAGTGTAGGTCATTAGCGGGCCACCCATAGCCAGGGGCACTTGGCTTTCCTATCCCTCCCTGTTCCTGAAGCAAGGTCAAACCAACCTTGGGACTGGGGTAGGGGGCTTAAGTCACATAGTCAGACCCCCCTCATAATTTATTACAGCCTGTCCCAACATATACACATGAGGCCTCAGGGGACACCCCGGATCTAAACCCTAATGATGTGTAACACTGACTAGATGTGATGAGCTATCACAGTCGGCTCAGAGTCTTTACCTTGACTGCACTAATGGTCACCCCTTTCCATCAAGCTTGGAAGCAACAACAACAAAAAGCTCCTGAAAGAGAAAGTTGAACTTGCAAGGCTTGCAAGAGAGCCTGGAGAGCTGAGCCAAGGGCTCCAGAGCAGCAAAATAAGCTGAGCCTTCAACCTCTTGCAGAGTGGTAGCTATGGGGCGGGTCCTCGAGAGGAAGCAGTCTAAAAACCCCACGGTGGGCACCACCCATGGCTTGTTTCTGTGGAAACTGGAAAAGGGCCGCTCGGGCCTGAGGCTAGGCCCCAGGGCCTTAGTCCTCTGGCCCTGCATTCCTGGGCTCTTCCCAGCGCTGGGAGAAGAAAGGGGCCTTTGCTGAGACAGTAGCTCTGCAAGGCCGCCTGCGCCTTCTGGAAAGGGGTCCAGAGAGCAATGGGGCCTCACCAGTGGCCGTATCCCCGTTACTGCTGTGTCTAGATGCCCTCCGAAGCCTCATGTGGTCAGAGGGGGGCTTTTCAGAGGTGGCTGGATTTAGAGCATGTGATGCTGGGATCGAGTCATGGTGTAGTGCTAGGCTCAAGGCACTAGGATTAAGGGTGCTTCCTGCCCCAAGAAGCCTGGATAAGACACAAGGGGCAGAGGTGCACTGCTGAAGTCCCTGCCTTGTTTGCAGAGTTGATACCTGCTGCCCACCATGAACTGTCCCTCTTCTGCGATGCCCCTGCCATGCTACCCTGCCTCGGAGCAGCCTGATGGACTGAAACCCCTACAGACCATAAGCTGAATGAGCCTTTCCCCCTTTAACCTGTGGGTGTAAGGTATTTGGTCTCTGTGACAGGAAAAGTAACTAACACACCCCTAAGTTAAAGAGGGGCACACACGGGGCTCAGCCGTGGCACAGTGCTGGATGTCCGGTGCAGACCCTCCTGCCTCAGCTCACTCCATGCCCACTGCTCCAAACTCAGGCAGCACCAGAACCCAGAGGCCCAGCCTGCCGGAGGACACCAGGGGCTTCCACAGAGGATCCCAGCAGGTCCCCAACCTGGCTGCCTGAGGAGGGCCAGAGGTGGCATTCCAAAGTACAAAACTGATTGTGTGCCTTGCTTCTGCAGGAAAGTGTCAAAGGGTGTCATGTGACGGGAGCCTAGTCAGGCATCTCTTACATTTAAAGAGTAACTGATGCCAGGCACACACCTGTCATCCCAGCACTCAGGAGGCTGAGGCAGGAGGACCATGAGTTTGAGGCCACCTCCAGCTGCAGAGTGATTTCAAGGTATCTGCGAGCTGCACAGTGAGACCCTCTCTCAAAAAGACAAAAAATAAATAAATAGCAAGCGAGCAGCTGCATTTCCCAGGACATGAATTACACACACACACACACACACACACACACACACACACACACAGGTGCTTAGCAAAGATCAGAACAAACAGAACGAAAATAAGAAAGAGAAGCAAAGTAGTAAAACAGCAAGAAGACAAAAGAGTTTTCATCTGGTTTAAGAGGTTAGAAAAGCTGAGAGGAAAGTTTGCAGAAAGGTAGGCGAGAACAAAAAACCCGCTATCTTCCCACGGATCCTACGTGGGAAATGGAAGCCCACTGCGGACCTACAGCGGTCCGGTTCATCCCCTGGCCTCAGAGCGCTCCAAGCCATGCTGTTCCCGCGAGAACAGCAGCCAGCTGAGACTTCAGGCCCCGCCCGCGGCCTTGGGGGGCCTTCGCTGAGGCTCACATCCGGGGCCCTTGATGACAGCCAAGCAGTTTTCTTTGCACTGCAGCTGCAGCCAAGAACGGGCATGTCCCCTGCTGGAGAGCAAGGGCAGCTGCGTGTCCGGGGACACGAGCATAGATCCGGAGAGCCCTTTCCGCCGGGCCAACTCAACGGCAAACTCAGGAAACCCAGGGGAGACTTGGAGGGACACCAGAACCATCTTCTCCGCCCTCAGCGCCACCCCTGTGGCCCCAACCCCGCACCAGTGAGCTCCTGGCACGCTGCCCTCTTCAGTCAGAACAGGTGTTGAGCCATTTGCACAATGTTACTACGTAGTCAGGAAGACAAGGACGGGAGCCCTGATGTCATAGTCCATAAACAGGGGCTCTCACTTCCTTAGTTTTCTTTGTTTTGTTTTGAGACAGGACCCCACTGGGTCGCCCTCCTGCCTCAGCCTCCCGAGTGCTGAGATGGCAGGTGTGCACCTCGTGGTGGCAGCAGGAGCGCCTGTATCTGGCTCCTGAAGCCCCTCCCCTGTGATTCAGATGCGTGTGTCTGTCCTTGCCCACTGTGATAAATGACACTCTGGGTAATTAACAAACACGCCCCTGGATTCAGGGATAATTAACTCCAAGTTTCAGAGTTTCTGGCCTCCAGGAGGCTGGGCAGTTCAGGCCCAGGTGCTGGGCTCAGCGCAGGAGGCTGCCTTCCTCTCCCAGGACGACCGTCACGTCACTCAGCATCTTCCTCTCATGCCGGAATAGGCGGGAGCGGCAGCTGGCGGTCCTGATCTCTCCTTTGCTGACGGGTTCTGGCCCAAGTATACATTGCTGAACTATTAGGGCAGCTGTCTAACATGGCGGAAGCCCAAAATCAACAGTTATCTTCCCAATGACCACCTCCTCCTTCTTCCTCATAGGTTCTGGCCCTTGTATAAATTGCTAAATCATCATGGTGGTCATCGAATATGGCAGAAGCCCTTAAAACAAAAGCCCATCTTCCCAATGATACAGGGAAACTCCAAATGACACAGGGAAGAAAACTGATCTCCCAACCTAAAAGGTACCTGGGACGAGTTTGTGTTCTCTAAAACCGAAGAATGAATTTTAGGAACAAATGGAGGTCATGAGCAGAATATATTTATTGAGGGAAAGAAAGCTGCTGTCCAAGAGAGGGACAGGAGGGGGCCCGAGCAGGTTGTCCCCGGGAAGCTGTCTCCTCCAGGGACTTTTAAATTTTTTTTTTTTTAACATTTATTTATTGTGTGTGGGGGGCAGCTTAGCCCACCTGGGGGCGGGGCTGGCTGGCATGTGGTGCTGGGGGATCGAACCGCAGTCCCTGTGCTTTCCAAGCTTGTTCCAAGTAGGTGCTTTAGACCACAAGCTTGTTCCAAGTAGGTGCTTTAGACCACTGAGTCATCTCTCCAGCCCCCTCCTCCAGGGACTTTTATAGAGGAAAATCATGTGGTGAGGCGGGTCTAAGGTGGTGGAGAGCATGGGAACTCGCTTAGGTGGGCATGAGGTGGGACAAAACCATGGTCAACCAATGAGATTACAAGCACCATTGCTCAGGCAAAATTGATTAAATCCAGGACCAAATGGGGAA
>NW_004525536.1:0-11413 GCF_000260255.1 Octodon degus
ATCTGCCTGTTTACAGCCTCCCAAGAGCTGGGATTACAGGCACGTGTCAGCACACCCAGTCTCAATCACCTTATCACCTCGCCCCCGGGGCGGGGCCAGCACGGCAGTCCCGGGGATGAGAAGCAAGTCATTTTGATAGCAGAAAATGAAAATAACTAACATTACTAATTAACTTATATGTGATTGCCTTTTGAAACGTGTAGCCTAATCATTTGGAGAATCTGTACTTTCTCTTTGAGCACTTTGCAGGATGATAGCTGCGTCAGAAGACACACAGACTTCCTAAGGCATGCCACATGTCTCAGTGAAATCAACTCAACCTACGGGTCAAATGGCTCTTACGGAGGCTCACTAATAACTCAGCAGTTCACCCCACCGCTCTCCTGCCGGTGAACTTAGTTCGCTCTCTCCACTCCCACCGCTGTCTCAGAAACGCTCCGCTGGACCACTGGGGCTGTCAGGCCTTTGCAAAGGGCAGATCCGGGCAGGTCAGGCCTGGGGAAGCCACATCTGGCACCTCGCACTCTTCAGAGAGTCATTGTCTCCCTCTTTTACTCTGGTCTTTGGCTTACAGGATGCTTTTAGGAAGAGTTCTTTCGATATTACAGAAAAATCTTGAAGGAAAACTTTTCTGGAAAAAAAAAATTGTTTTGTTTTTGTTTTTATGAGAAAGAACCTGGAAGTTTCCTTGATTTTAAACTCAGCCTGTTGCTGTATGAAAAGCATTTACCTCCCTCTAGTTTATTAATAAGGACTCTGTAGTGTGCATGAACATTATCCCTGATCTCTTCATACTGAGTGTGCATCTAATCTTCCATGAAGGAGCTGCACAGAGAACTATAGGTGTGTGAGACCTTGGGACCCAAGACGAGCTTTTAATCAGATTTCAGTACTCAGGGAGGTGACCACAAGGTGGCAGCACATGCCAACTGGTGCAGACTCCAGGGAGGGCTCATTTTAGCAAATCCTGAATGGGTATCATTACTGCCTGGGTAGAAAACAGGAGAAGCTACTATAATAGTTAAAGGAGAAAACACTTTGTTAAATTAGAAAAAAAGAGACATCCTGACAATAGAAGTAACTCTGCAGGCTAGAGATTGCTAAGATCTATCCTACTTGGGAAGAACAATGAAAACTTCCACTCATGCTTTATCTTATGGGTGCAGCTGGATTCGGAGGTGAGGATTTGGGTGATGAATGTTTTCATGCCCACAGCTAACTCTACAGAGCTGCAATGATTAGTGCATACAACTTTGCTTTCTACTGATATGGCAATTTCTACTTTACACTAAATGCCATATGTACCCATGAGGATACATGGGCATTACCCCTAGCACTGGCTCCATAATCCACTGCGCACTGTGCCTTTTAGTAAGCGCCAACCTCAGCCCATCACACATGCAGTGGCCGAGTGCAGGAGTTGCTGCAATGAATTTCCTTTTAATACACTCATATATAGCTTTAGATCGAATAGATACTATGTTAGTGATAGCATATTAGAATTGGTTGGTTTAGAAGAAGTTGAGGTTGGGTGAAGCTGTGAGCCAGGATTCAGAGCAGGGTGACGTGACCCAGGCCCACTTCTGTTTCCTGTTTTTGAGCAACTGCTGCAGAACTCAGCAATTCTCTCCTCCCCCACTGCCACTAGGCTTACATCACAGTGCAGAGCACTGAATTTGAAGAGGAAAGACATATTTCCTTCCAGCTGATAAGTGCAAACATGGCTCTCTCTGGGTTGCTCAAGTTCGTCTTGGCTTCCACATGGCTGGGTACGAAGTTCCAGTGGGACTGGGCCTCCTCTGTGACTTGAGGGTGGGGGTACAGAAGTGTCCCACAGCAAATGCAGTAAAAATGATGGTGGTGTGCAAATGTAAGGTTGCCCCCTCTGCATGTCACTAAACTCGCTCCTTCTCTTTTCCTTCAGGATCCAGTATTGCGCAGAAGGTAACTCAAGCCCCGCCACCAGTGTCAGTGCAGGAGATGGAGGCTGTGACCCTGTCCTGCACCTATGATACCAGTGAACCAAGTTACACTCTCTTCTGGTACAAGCAGCCCTGCAGTGGGGAGATGGTCTTCCTCATTCGCCAAACCTCTTATGACCAACAGAATGCAACAGAAGGGCGTTACTCGGTGAATTTCCAGAAAGCAAGCAAATCCATCCACCTTGTCATCTCAGCTTCACAGCTGGAGGACTCAGCGGTGTATTTCTGTACGCTGAGTGAGGACACAGTGAAAGGGTTGTTGGAGGAAGGAGAACAAAAACCCAAGTTCTGCCTGAGGCAGCCACCTGCAGTAGGGACCAAGGCAGAAAGTCACAGCCTCCCCCAAGAAATGGCAGGACTGAGGCGGCAGCAGTGTGGAGGTAGAGGGAGACACTCACCGAGCGAGCCTGTCCCCCAGGCCCCATCTATGTCTAGAGTAAACAGTAACTGCAGACCTGCACATCTAGGGAGCTGTCGCTGGAAGTTAGAGGCAGAATTTTTTTTTTAAATTTTTTGATGGTGTCTGGAATGGAACTTAGGACCTTGTGCTTGTGAGGCAAGCTCTTATTCCACTGAGCTATCTCCCTGGCCCTAGAGGCAGAATTTTGATGGCACATTTCAAAGCAAGAATAGGCACAGGAAAGGATGGCCCTTTGGCCATGAGATCCATCTGGAAACAAAAACTAGCTGAAGAATCTTAGAAGCAAATGACTGACGGACCAGTAGAAGTCTGTATGAATTATTGGCTTTTTTTGGTCAATTCACCCAATAAGTTTTTATTGAATATTAATGTTAGAGACTTTTTAAAATAAGGGAGGTCTTAAACCCCTCGCCCCCACATTTCTGTTTTAAAACATCATAGTGCTTTTACCCTATTGAGTAGATTATTTGGATTGAGCTTTGCTTGCTATGAATGACCCATAATCACGGCTACTTTCTAAAGGCACCTGCTTGGTGACAAGCTTAAGCTCTGAGCTCCTTCATTTCCGAGCAACCTTGAAAAGGAGGAGCTCACCCAGAGTGAAGATTACTCAGTCTTCATCAGCTGCATCCCACAGTGACCCACGACTCGTGGCTCTGACGAAGGCATGTGGTCGGCTCCCCCAAAGAGATGCAGAGCTTTTCTGCACATGGAGGTAAGGCCCATGTTCTCCTACAGTGATCATCATTTTTAATAAATTCCACCTTTCCAGTCATAAGTATTGCTGCCTATTTTACTGTTTCCATTGATCCATTCGGCTCTTTGTGTGCAAATCTCTGTTGGAGATTTGAGATTAGGGTTCAATTGCTGAACATGAAGGGACCCCTGGTTCTGTTGGGAAACCTTGCTCTGAAGTCGGATGACAGCTGAGGCCATGGGCTGCTGGCCCACCTTACTCGAGGGCAATGAAGCTGCCAACCTTAGAGATCAAGCAGTTCTCTTAACTGGCAAAATTTCTTGCTAGAACTCTTAGAACTAACTTCTGGAGCTCCTGCTCGAGTCCCACGCTGCTGCACTGTCGCCTCCCTTTGTCTGAAAGCCAAATAAACACAGGCTATCCTGAAGGCCTTACTTTTGTTCCTAGGAAGTTTTGACTTCTTGGAGCCCCAAACCATACATCTGTTGCTCTTTATGTAAACCATTCACCGGGGCCAGCGAGATAGCTCAGGTGTAGGGACACCGGTTTGATCCCAGGCACAACATGCTGTGCCAGCACCGGCCCTAGGGTGAGCTGACTGGCCACAAAAATAAATAAATAAGCAAGCAAACAAACAAACAAACCAATAAAATCCTGATGAAACTTTTAAAAAAATTCACTGTACACTTCCTTTGGGAGACTGCAGCTGGGCAATGTTGACAGTAAACCACAGTGAAAAGCTTCATAATCAATTGTTGCAAGCAATATTTAAACAATGCAGACCTTATCATTTCTATAAGTTTCCTGGTTTTTAAGAAAAACTTATAATTATTTTTGTTTTATTTTTTAAAATTGTTATTATATTTTTAATATATTTAGTACAGGGTCTCACTACCCAGATCAGACTCATAGTGATGGATTCTTCCTGTTTTTCAGCCTCCCACATGCAGAGATTACAGGCATGCGCAACACCCAGTCTCATTTGCCAGCTCACAGCACTCTGGGGGAGGAGACAGCACAGCAGGCCGGGGATCGAAACCCCAGGACCCTGTGTCTGCCTAAGCAGACCCTTTAATCTGCTGAGCTATCAAGCCAGCCCTGAAAAACTCATCATTATGTGTAATATTTAATACATGGCTTTGATTTAGTTCTGTCATGAGTGACTCGGATCCACTCTCCACAGGCCCCCACTCTGTGGTGAGCTCTGTGCCAGAGCGCCTTCCACACTCCAGATACCTCCAGCAAGGAGGAGCCTGGTTCCCATCCTGTGGTTTGTGGGCATCTTGCCCTTCTCGTCCTGAGGTGATCAATGACAGCAGCCCTTAGAGGTGCTGGGAGAGGATTTCCCAGGAGAGAACAGCAGGACTGAATCTTTAATATGTCAGATTCACCCTTCCACTGAAATATGTTTACACATACTTTATGTAGACCCATTCATCTATGTTTTTCCCTTTATGCCAGTCTCAGAATGGTCATTTTATTATTTGGTAGAGTAAATCACTTCTCTTCTTCAAGAATTTTTCATAATTCTTACACACACTTTTATTTTCCAACATAAACTTTAAAAAGTCTGCTCCATTTTCCATGTATTCACTATGCCTTAAACATGTGAAACAATGAAAAAAATCCTTTAAAATGCCTGAAAACCAGAATGGTGAAATTACATACAATGAATGCAGTAATATATAAAATATCGACTTACTTTTTTTTATACTGGGAATGATGGAACTTGGGACTTTGCACTTGCCAGGCAGGTGCTTATAGCTGGCTATCTTTTATTCAGTAAAGTGTTATTTTTCTCAATTCATGAAAGGTTGAATTTTCTTTAATTATATTTTGACATATTCTTACCTTTATCAACTGAATTTCTGTCAATTTATTCCTACATATTTATTCATGTGCATACATTTCCCATTAAATTTTTCACATATTCATACTTACTGTTATTCCAAATAAAAGAAGGGCTATTATGAATCATATTGGTATAGTAGCTTAGAATTTCTAATATTTAAAGCAGAGATTGATTTGCCACATACCCATACTATCTAGACTCTTTTTTGAGCTCACCACACCTTAAACTGACATCTAAAATGATAGCACAGGGGCCGGTGAGATGGCGCAGTGGAATAAGCACTTCCGTGGCAAGCGAAAGGGTCTCAGTTCAATCCCTGGTTCCATCAAAAAATAAAATAAAATGATAGCACAAAAAATCAATTATCTTTCATAGAGCAGAAATTTTTAATATGGAGGAAATCAGTGACTTCTTCCGTGGGTGTGGCCCTGGTGTCTTATTAGTAACTCACTACCACGTGCAGGCACATTTAGGTTTTCTTCTGGCTGCCCTCTTGGATCTTCAGAACTTTGCACTTCCCTGACAATAATCTACTCCCAGGGGGCAGCATTCTCCTGAAGTGAGACATCCTTAGAGATGACTCCACCTTCTAGCACTGCTGTCCTGGAGGTTACGCTTCCCACACACGAGCTTTCGAGGACACATTATTCAAACTGTGGAGGCATCACTGAGACATTGTCCATTTCAGTGAGCTACAGAGGGCTGGGGAGATAGCTCAGAGGCCTACGTGCCTGCCTGGCAAGTGCAAAGTCCTGAGTTCAACCCCCAGTACCACACACACACACACACACACACATACACACACAAAAAAAAAATCAGTGAGCTACAGTATCAACATTCATAGACAGTTTCCAATGATTTTATTGTGAAATACAACAAATACTGGCAAAAGTATAGAAAAGTGTAAATATACTATCTAAGCATATACAAATTAAGATTATAATACTTGCATACATGTATTTGTACAAATATGACTGCCTGGATCTAGTAATCTTCTTTATCTAAAATTTGTTTTATGGAATTAGGATTATGGGAATTGGCAAACTGCAGATATGGAAAACTTCATTCTTTGCTCAATCATGAAGGCCTTTTATAGATAGAATTTCTTCCCCACTGGGGGAGCTCCATATTTTTTTCTTGAATGCTTCAACTGTTTGGATACTACCAACAACTTTCTTTGGAGAAAAACATGTTTTATTCAGAACCTACTGATTTAAGTATTAATTTCCTCTAAACTGTCATTGCAACGATATCTAGCAGGTGTTAGAATGGGCATCTGGCTGCTCACTTCTCCTTAGCCAAGGAGAGAGACAGGCAATCATCACATCCCCCTACCTCCACTAACTCTGTCTCAAAGCCTAGTTTGTCTTACATAAAGATAATATACAAACCTTCTTTTGATTTTTTTTTTTTGTATTTTAGTAAGGGTCTACAGGGTCTACAGGGCCTCACTATGTAGACTGGACTTGTAGCGATCTGCCTGTGGTCAGCATCACAAAGAGCTGGGATTAAAGGCATATGCCACCATGCCCAGTCTCAGTGGCCTCTCAGCAAGCCCCAGGGACAAAGGTGAGTCAGGGCTGGTATGGCATGCCTGAATGGAACCATGGCCACTGCTTCTGCTTCAGCAGGTGCTTTAATCCACTGAGCTATTTGGCCAGCCCTTCCTTTGATTTTTGACTAGAATATCTTTGTTTGTTTTTTATTTTCAATGTTTCTTTTCATTCAATTGCAAATATATAGTAAGTCCCCATTTGATTGTCTTTGCATTGGAGTTCTATTTCATGGAGAAACTAAGGATGAGGTGAACACTTTCACAAGATTCAACTTTGAGAACTTGCCAGCATCTGAACCCAGATATTCCTGTTCCTCTCAGTAAATAAATTTTTATGAGATCCAAGACTTTGCTGACCCTCGGCACATATCAATGCTTGAGTAGCAGTAGGCCTCTAAAACTATTGTTTGATTAATTAAGGAAAAAATACTCCTCTCCCTACAAGAACAAAAATTCTCATTCATTCATTAAGGTTTATTGCATATCTATTTCTGAGTGGGTCACTTTCTGCAAACTGAAGACATAATAGATGTTGGGAGCCACTGAAGCTGGAACTTGGTCACAGGTGTGAGGGCGGGACAGGACCACAGGGCCAAGGCAGCCGAGCTCTCTCAGGCTTACTTACTCAATTTAGCCAAATTTTGTTTGTTTGCTTGAGAAAGGGTCTTGCTATTTTCCATACTGACTTCCACTCCTGGTATTTCTGCTAAAGCTTCCCAGATTGTTCATACAATAAACATTCTGCCTGGCAAATATAGTCATCAGTCCCTAGGCAATCTTGTGTTTCCTGATACTAACTTTGCAAAAGTATAGACAAACACCCCTATTGTTGTTTTTGGAGTCGTTTGCCAGTCAAGCAAACAGATCTCTGCCTGACCTCAGCTACTGTCTCTTGTCTTTATTTTTAAATCCCCTGCTGTTTTCTCACATGGACCACTGAGACACCAGAAAGTCCCTACAAATAGAGTGTAGAACTGAGAAAAATGCCTATCCTAAAACAGCAAATTTTTTAGGTGAAGTCCATGCTGGTCCCTATGAAGTGTCAACAATCTGGGAAGCTGAGGCAAAAGGATTAGGAGTTGAGATCAGTATAGGGCATAGCAAGACCCTTTCTCAAACAAGAAAGCAAATAAGTTATTAGCTTTGCACCTACCATATCCATTATCAGATGAGAAAGCTAAAATTTAAATGCCCCATTCGTGCCATGTAAGGCTAGAAATCAACTGATATTTTCAAATATACACCTTAATTAGAAGTCTATTGTGTTTCCCTATACAGGTAGCAGCTATGTTCTACATCCCTTTGCACACAGTGAGAAGGAAGCCTAGCAAGGAACTTACTCAGAGGATCTGAGCACCCAGAGCGCTGGCCCTAAGGTGGCAGCACACGCAGCGGCCTCGTCCAAAAAAGTGGGTACCATCTGTGTCGCTGAGTCTGATCTCTGACTGGCTCAGCACAGCCCTGAGGGTCTTTCCCTGACGTTACAGGGAAGAGAAGGTTTGGAATCGACACGTCAGTGCTGGGGTGCACACCTCTGCAGAGTAAGAATTTAGGAGCGTCTGTGGATCTCCCTGGTGGTTTTGTGGCTTTATATTTGGTGTAAATTGTGAGGATTTTCAGCTCTGACACGTGCAGTGAGGGGAGATTGTCACAGGACCTGGCCAGAGCATATTGTATGGGGAAGACAGCGGGGCAAAGTTTGGGCTCAGCGGGGATTCCTGCGCAGGAAGGACAGAGACTAGAAAGCATTAAGGCGAGACGACTGATCCTCCTTCCTGCTGCTCTCTGAATAGATGTGACCAGCGAGCCTGCAGTGGAGCAGAGTCCTCGATCTCGGACTGTACTTCGGGGAGAGAACTGCAGTCTTCACTGCGCTTACACCGTGAACCCCCACAACAACGTGAGGTGGTACAGACAGGACCCGGGGAGAAGCCCTGTGCCCGTGATAATCATCGCTTCCACCAAGAGCGAGAGATCGGAGGGCAGGTACACGGTGACCCTGGATGCAGCTGCCAGGCACAGCGCCCTGCGCATCACGGCCGCCCAGCTGAGCTACTCTGCCTCCTACATCTGTGTGGTAGGCGCACCGTGCTCCCCAGGCAGCTGCCGCCCGGACCCAAATCTGCACCTGGAAGGTGACAGCAGGCTCAGAGGTGGAGCAGCGTTCTAGTCTGATAGTGGATACAGTTAGCTCAAAAGCAGAAATTTTTTTTATGCTTGTTTGAAAAAGGGTCTTGCGTGCTCCCTGCTGGCCTCCACTCCTGATGCTTCTGCCTCAGCTTCCCAGAATGTGGAGACTGCAGCTGGGCTGCCTGCCTCGCTGAACTGTGAGCTGTTTATTTTCTTTCTTGTAATCAGTCTCACAAGTGATGAGATCAAGGCTTGAATGAGGTTCAAAGTTATTTTCAGACCACTGAGGCGCGCATGTGCAAGAGGCCTGGGAGAAGCTTTACGCGGAAATAACACACAGCGATGTATGGAAGGAGAGATGCACAGTCAGTGCGTAATTGTGCAATTATTTGTCAAATACTTCGTAAATGGTCTGTGTTTCTAGGAATATGGCATAAAGAAGAAAACAGACAAATACAGATACTGAAACAGTTTTGCCCGTGAAACTTGATCCTCAGCTGATCTGCAGCGTTCATTTTCTTTTACGGGAATGTCCCATGGAGTTTGTGACCCAGCACAGTGTACTTGTTCCCTGTTTCTTTTCGTAACTGACAGGTGTTATATGGTAATTAAAAATCATAGGCTGGCAATGTTGTATATGCCACTAAAGGTCCATAGATTGCATTTCTTAACCTTATAATACACATATTTGATTATAATAATATCTATTTCAGTACAAGTTTGAACAGACTGAATTAAATTAAATAATTTTAATTAAATGATTAAATGGTGTTATTAGAATTTTAAAAAATAATGATATTTCTGGACAATAGATGGAATGATGGAATGAGTTTAAGTGAAGACAAATATTAATAAATCTGAAGTGTGGAGTCAGGCTGACCTTTCTGTCCCCTGGTGTGAATTGCGTCACTGCTGCAGCCTGGTTGTGACTGAGGTCAGCCCTTACTCCACACTGGCTTGATCCTGTTCATTTGAGCTAACTGTAATGGCTTTCCTGTTTAGTTTATTATTCTCGTACATTTTATGCCCAGAATTTGATATTTTTTTTGCTTCAGGTATAATTTATTATAAGATGATACTCCATAAGCTTTGTGAACAAGGGCTCTTGTGTACATTGTCACACTGCACAGTGTAATGGACAAAAACTAGATTCATAAGTTGGAGTTGCCTCGGGTATTTCGTGCATTGGAAAAAGAAAGGAAAAGAAGGGAAAGGAGAGGCAAAGGGGATGGGTAGAGAAGGACATGGAAGGGAAGGTTAAGGGAGGGGAGGGGAGGGGAGGGAGGGAAGGGAAGCAAAGGAAAGGAAAGGAATGGAAAGGAAAGGAAGAGGTTGAAAAGGAAGGAAAGGAAAGGAAAAGGAAAAGGGAAGGAGAAGAGCTTTCTAGAAGGCATGACTTTAGTGCATGGTATAGGCTCAATGATTTTTATAAAAGAAAAAGGAGAAGATCATCCTGAGGCACATACAGTATCCAGCTGTCCGGCTCATCCACACTCGATCTTGATTTGGCTCTTTCCTGGTGGAGGTGTGACCTGAGAACAGCTAGAGAAACCTGGTTTCCAGTTCCCAGAGGAGCCACTCGGCTCCCCGCAGTAGCAGCAGTGTGGATGTGCACTTGGGGGAATGAGCTACTGAGGACTGGAGTGTGCAGGGCGTGTGAAAGATGGAGCAGCTCAGGGACATTTCATTCATGTCATTTTCTTGGAGGCTGTCCCTGAGTTGGTGATTTTCTTTGGAGCTGTCAACGGAAGTAGTAGATTTAGCAATCACCACAGGCTTAGAAGTTACAGAAAGTTGTTTAGAGGTGTATTCCCCTGGATGGGGACTGTGGAAAGGATGAATACCTGGAAAGCAGCCAGCACCAGGGCCTCTCCTGAGTGAGCTTGTGTGGTTGAGCAGGGGCAGCGGCCTGCGCGTGGTGGGGCAGAACCCTTCCTTCTCGAGTGTCCAGCAGAGAACACCTGCCACTCCTGACTGCGTTTCTCACAGCAGAATGGCCTTCAACTCCCTCCACTTCCCAGTGTCCTGGGAAAGCACTGGTGACTGACCCTCACTCTTTCCAGCCAGAAACAGAAGGTTCACCATACCTGTGAAAAGAGCTAGGGAGGAATTACTCTATAGGTTCAGCATCTGATTCTGGGCTCTGGAGCTCTCTGTCACTGGCACACTTTACTGGTCAGTGGAGTGTCACAGCAGCTGGGGGCAGTTTTTTAAAGGAAGGGTAAACTGTGAGAAAGAATCAGCCCACCTTCTGAAGCTGGGCGCTGGCCACACTGCTCTGAGACTCACAGCTGATAACTTGGGCTTGAATATGTAAAAAGCCACATAGGGAGCAGTGCCTCCATCTATAATCACGGGTGACTAGCAATTTTGTTCTTGGTTTGTATTTAAGAAAGCAGATGGGACGGAGCCATAGCACTGTGCCACTCTCCTCTTGAGCAGGCTGGCAGCAGTGGCCTGCGGTTGCACAAGCGGTGGGCAGACTTCTTACTAGGGTAAAGGGGGAGGAGGCTGGCAACCCAGGTGCCCCTCTCAGCCCTGCATCTTGTGCCCGTCTGGGGAGAGCTTAGCTGTCCCACTTCTTTCACTGAAATCTTCAGCCTTCCAAGGAGATTAATTTTAATTTAGTAAGTAATAACAGCTGAATCACCTTTTTTTTAGTTTTTGGAGCTTTTGGGAATAGCATGGTTTCCCTAATTTCTCTTTGGATAGTTCATTGTTGTCATCCCCAGCAACACACCCATATGGATGTATTATTACCAATTTTATCCCAAAG
>NW_004525536.1:12002-12598 GCF_000260255.1 Octodon degus
TACAGCCTGATAAATCCATCAGGCACCCATTTCCAGGTTGGTCCCTCTGTTCACATGCCCAGGTCCAGGCTAGAGGGAACGCAGGTGTGGAATAGGATCTGTTTTAACAATCTGGCCCCCATTCCACTTCAAGCAATCTATTGGGTTTATATTTTTGACAGAATTTAACAAATTGTAGGTAATTGGCAGTCTGTGGACCAAATGCCTGAATGGGGATTTCTGAGAATGCATGAACTAGAAGGACAGTGGGATCTGCACCGGAAAGAACCTTCCAGCTCAGTATTTTGCTCTAGACCATTATTTCAGGAAGAGGTAAACACTCTACGTCTATATTCACTGCTGTTCGCATCCTCTTCTTGCTGCTGGCTACCCTATTACAGAAAGACACGTAGCCCTGGCAACACTGTGCGAGACCACAGTTACGCTCATGTGTGTGCAGACCTTGTGGTCTCCGAACCTAAGAGACCTCATTTCCAGCTGAAGAAGCAGCATAAACACCCAGAAAGTACTTATACAAACTGGAAGGCCATCAGAGTCTTTGAACCCAGACACCCAGAGAGCGGAGAGCGCTGCGCAGAGCACTATGGGCCGCTTCG
>NW_004525536.1:14290-15023 GCF_000260255.1 Octodon degus
GGCAAAATTTCTAGGAAATGTATTTCTAGACGGTTACACTGAGACAGCGCCAAGCTCCTGCAGTGCCCCCTTATCAGCTTCACATCCACTCTCACTTCCTGTAACAACTTTTCTCCCCAGCCCATAACTTTAAAGTTTATATGGAGACAGCAGGACAATCATGCCTCCTGCTAACAAGATGCAGTTCCCTTATCAACAAGAACTGTGCCTTCCATGTCCCCCAAAGAGCCTGCAATCCATGCACCCTCCACAGGTGTGGCTCTGTCCCTTCTAGGTGAGTCACATGTGTTCTTTCATTAATAATCACAGTGCTGTAACTTTAGCACAAGATGTAACACAACAGAAGATGAACTCTCACTGCCACATCTGCTACGTCATGCAGGCAAATTGGAAGAGAGCAAACGATGGCCAACATAGACATACGCATGTTAACATATAAACATGAAAAGGCTTTCCCCAGTCATGATAGTCCTTGTCTTCGTAAACAACTGTTACTGTAGCTGGCTTTTACAACAGCCTGCTCTGTTTACCACTGCATAACAGTCACAAACCCCTGCACTCCCTGGTGCCCGTGACCTTTGTGCTGCAAGCTCTGCGCTCAGTGCTATGCAGACAGCCATCAAGGCAGAGAGGAGCTCTCGACAGCCATCACTCTGGGCTGGGAGCTGCACACAGACAACTTAACACCCCTACGTGCTATGCTTATTTAATGACACAAAACTAGAGGAAACAT
>NW_004525537.1:0-794 GCF_000260255.1 Octodon degus
TGAGACAGTTTCAAATCAAATCGAAAGTACAGTTTCAACAAATAATACACTGCATACATTCTTCTCAGTGGTTAATTGCTGTAGAAGATGCAGACCCATATACAATCTTGAAGCAGGACATTCCCACAATATTCCTTTTCCAGTCTCTTGCCTTCATTCACCACCCCATTCTTTTTAACAATCATCTACCCTAGAGACAGCATATCATCAACTGGTATGTCATGGCAAGCAGCCCGTATTCAGAAGACCAGAATGACAGGCACTGCAAGCCTGAAACTACTATTACAGATTACGATCTGCAGTGCAGTTGCTTAGTTCACAGGTATCAGTATATATAGTTAGTCAGGGTGAGAATCTTTCCAATTAGCTGCTAGATTAAAAAATCTTCTGGAGATTCTCAGGATCATGGCCTTGCCCATCTTCTACATATAAATGTATGGCTTGACATTGTCATGTTTCCTAGTTCTTTTCCTTTCCCTCTCTTCATTAGTTAGTCCTCGAGATCCTGTTTTCCTTTTACTTGTATTATACATTCCTATTTGTATTTCTTCTTTTGAGTTCTTAAACTAGGGAAACTATACGATATTTACACATGTATGTTTGGTTTATTTCACTTATGAGTATATGTTCAAGTGACATCCACTTCAATATAAAGGCTACGAGTTTATCATTCTTAATAGCTGAATAATACACCATTCTGTAAAAATATTACATATTTTTCAACGTTTCCTCAGGTGATGGGCATCATGGTTGTTTCCAAGATTTGGTTATCACAAATTGTGCTGCTATAAACA
>NW_004525537.1:2523-3457 GCF_000260255.1 Octodon degus
TCTTTGTCATTTTGTATACCACTGTCTTCTGACCTTTGGTGTAGAGCTTAGATAGAGTTATTACCTTAGCACCAGGTTCGGATCTACGAAGTTCAAATTCTTCCAGGTGGGTGTTGTTTGGATCTGGCTGCTGTGCTCCACTTCTTTCTGTTGCAGGAGTTAGAGTTGAACCCTTTGTGTCTCTCTGGCAAGGTGTTCTGCTCCTGAATCAGCTGGGTGGGTCTTGCCTCTAGCCTCTTTGGAGGGAGTTCTGTTGAAGGGTTCCCTGCTGGGCCTGCAGCCTGGGTCAAATGTGGATCCGCGGGCCCGGGTCTTCTCACTTACTCGCCGGGCCTGCGCTCCGGGTCTGTTCAGGATCCCACAGCCTGGGTCGTCTCACTCACTCCCCGGGCCTGTGCTCTGGGTCTGTTCAGGATCCCGCGGCCTGGGTCATCTCCTCAATGTTGTCTTAATTTGCATTTCATGGATGGCTAGTGATGTGGACCATTTTTCCACATATTTATTCACTTCTTTAATTTCATCCTCTGAGAAGTGTGTGTTCATCTCGGATGCCCATTTCTGGACTGGGTCTTTAAATTTTAGGGTCCTAGTGTTTTTTAGTTTTTTATAAATTCTAGAGAGCAGACATTTGTCTGGGTATTTATTTGTCATGATTTTTTCCAAATTTGTGGGTTTTCTTTCCGCTTTGTTGGTAATTTCTTTTGACATGAAAAAACTTCTCAGTTAGAGCAGGTCCCTGCTATTAATTCTTTCAACTGTTTTCCATGCGATTTGATTTCTGTTCATGAACTCTTTGCCTACCCCTATGTCTTCAAGATTTCCTCCTCCTTTCTCTTCCAGGAGATTTAGTTTCTCTGCTTTAATGTTTAGATCTTTAATCCATTTTGACTAAGGTTAGTTCATGGTGATTGACCTGGGTCAAGTTTTAGTTTTC
>NW_004525537.1:3826-4410 GCF_000260255.1 Octodon degus
CTATTCTAGGTCTTTTCTGGTTCCAGATAAATTTTAGCAATGATTTCTCAACATCTGTGAGGAATGTTGTTGGTAGTCTGATAGGGATTGCATTAAATCTGCACAGCAATTTTGGGAGTATGGCCATTTCACAATGTTGGTTCTTCCTATCCAGTAGCATGGAATATGTTTCCATTTTCTGAAATCCTCTACAATCTCTTTTTTCAGAGTACTGTAATTTTCCTTGAAAAGATCTTTGACTTCTTTAGTTAGAATATTTCCAAGGTATTTCATTTCCCTCAGTGCTATTTTAAAAGGTATTGTTTCCATAATTTCCCTATCACTGTGTTTGTTGTCTATGTAGAAGAATGCTATTGACTTTTGGGTCTTGACTTTATAACCTGCTATGCTACTAAGTTTCTGCATTAATTCCAGTAGCTTCTCAGTGGAGTTTTTGGGTCTTCCAAGTAAAGGATCATGTCATCTTCAAATAAAGATAATTTAACTTCTTCTTTACCTATTCTTATTCCTTTTATTTCTTTCTCTTGTCTACTGTCTGTAGCTAATGATTCTAGAACTATATTGAATAGGAGTGGTGATAGAGG
>NW_004525537.1:4850-14773 GCF_000260255.1 Octodon degus
GGTCTCACCCACGCTGTGCCTCGGCTGGAACCAGTAGGTCCCGCTGGCGCAAGTTAGATGGAAGCTCTCCCACATACTCTTGCTTCAGTTTATATACCTAGTTTTTCTTAACGATTTATTTGGGGGCCAGGGAGATGGCTCAGTAAAATAAGTGCTTACCTGGCAGTCACAAGAGCTTGAGTTCAATTCCTGTTCTGAAAAAAAAAAAAAGATTTCCTCCTACTTACTCTTCCAGGAGATTTAGTGTTTCTGTTTTAATGTTTAGATGTTCAACCCATTTTGACCTTAGCTTAGTTCATGGTGATAGGCTTGGGTCAAGTTTTACTTTTAGGCATGTAGTGAGCCAGTTTTTCTAAAACCATTTGTTAAATAGGGTATCTTTGTTCCAGTAAGCATGTTTGTCCCCTTTGTTGAAGATAAGGTGGCTGAAGGTGTTTGTAGTTGTTTGTGCATCTGCTCATCTATTCCATTGAACCTCAGGTCTTTTCCTTTTTTTTTTCATCAATACTATGATGATTTTATCACAGTAGATTTGTAGTATACTTTGAAGTAAGGAACTGTAATGCCTCTTGCCTTGCCTTTGTTGCCCAGGATTGCTTTTGCTACATTTGGTATTTTCTTGTTCCAAATAATTTTTTTTTCTCTAGATCTGTGAGGTATGTTGGTGGTATTTGGACAAGGATAGAATTAAATCTGTATATCAATTTGAGGAGTATGGCCATCTTCACAATGGTTTTTCTTCCTGTTCAGGAGCAAGAAATAGCTTTCCATTTTCTGAAATCCTCTGTAATTTATAAATTCAGAGTACTGTAATTTTCATTGAATAGATGTTGTACTTCTTTCATTAGATGAATTCCTAAGTATTTCATTTTTTGTGGTGCTATTATAAAGGGTTATGTTTCCCTATTTTCCCATCAGTGTGTTTGTCATCTGTGCAGAGGAATGCTACTGACTTTTGGGTATTGACTTTGTAGCCCTCTATGCTGTTAAATTTGTTGATTAATTCTTGGGCCTTCTTGGTGGACATTTTTCGGTCTTCCATGGAGAGCATCATGCCATCTGCAAGTAATGGCAGTTTAACTTCTTCTTTACCTATTATTTATTTATTTCTCTCTCTTGTCTAATGTCTCTAGCTAATGATTCCAGAACTGTGTGGAATAGGAGTGGTGAAAGAGGCCACCCTTGTCTCATACCAGATGTGAGAGTAAACAATTTCAATTTTTTCCTCTTTCAATTATATTTGAATTTGAATTGTCATTGATGGCCTTTTAGCAGATTGTGGTAGAGGCTATCTATTCCAATTTTCTGTAGGTCTTTGACCATGAGCGAGTGCTGGACTTTGTCAAATACCTTTTTTGCATTGATTGAGTTGATCATGTGGTTTTGGATTTGGCTCTATTGATATAGTGCATTACATTTATGTATTTGTGTATGTTAAACCAGTCTTGTACCCTTGGGATGAATCCTGTCTGGTCATTGCATATAGTCTTCTTGATCATTTGCTCTGCTTTAATTGCTAGGATATTTTTTAGAATATTTACATCTATATTCATGAGGGAGATTGGCATGTTGTTCTCTTTTTTACTTGAATCTTTCTCTGGATTTAGTATCAGTATAATACTTGGCTCTAGGAATGATTTTGGGAGAAGATATTCCTTTTACATTTTATTGAAGAGATTGAAGAGTGTTGTGATCATATCTTCTGTAAATTTCTTATAGAATTCTGCAGTGAATACATCAAGATGTGTACTTTCATGTATCGGTACTGTTTCTGTTAGATTTTGAATTACATTGACTGCTATTTGGTTATTAAGAGTTCTTATATCCTTTTGATTGATTTTTTTCTTTTTCTTTCTTTCTTTCTTTCTTTCGTTCTTTCTTTCTTTCTTTCTTTCTTTCTTTCTTTTTTCTTTTTTCTTTTTTTTTGTGGAACTGGGGATTGAACTCAGACTCTTGCGCTTGCCAGTGAAGCGCTTAGTCTATTGAGCCATCTCCTTGGCCCCTTTTTCTGTTTTTGTTTTGTTTTGTTTTTAGCTTTAAGGACAGATTTTTTGTAATTTGTACCTGTCTAGGAATCTGTCAATTTCTTCTGTGTCTTCGATTCCATGAAAGTAAAGATTTTCAAAGTAGGTATTGATGATCTTCTGAACTTACAGAAGGTCTGTGGTAATCCTGCCCTTTTCATTCATTGCTGCTTGAATTTGACTTTTTTCTTTCCTGTTTTTGAGGAGTTTAGTGATGGGCTTATCAATTTTATTTAATCTTTCAATGAAGCAGCTGTTTGAAACATTAATTCTTCGTATTGTTTTCTTCATCTCATTTGCATTAATTTCGGCTCCATTCTTTATAATTTACTCCTTCTTTGGCATTGGTGTTTTTTCATCTTTTTCTGGATGTTTGAAGAGCAGGATTAGGGCATTTATTTGTTCCTAATTTGTTTTTCTAATGCATGAGTTCACAGCTATTAAATGCCCTCTAAGAACTGCTTTCATTGCATCCCATAAATTCTGATAAGGCACGTTTGAATTTTCATTGTATTTTAGATGTTTTTTTCTTCTTTCATCTGATCTGTAACTGTTTGGTTGATGAGGTGGTTGTTGTTTAATTTCCATGTATTTATGGGGTTTTTCTGGTATTTTTTATCATTTATTTCCAGTTTTGTTGCAATGTGGTCAGATATTGTGCATGGGGGTAATTTCTGTTTTCATGTATACACTTAACTTAAGGGCTTATCTTATAGGTTAGTTTATACTTAACCTATGGACTAGTATGTGGTCTGTTTTAGAAGGTGTTGCATGTGCACCTCTAAAGGCTTGGCATGTGCATATCAGTATTCAAATGTGTTTGGGTGGAACACTGTATATGTCCCCCAAGTCCATTTCTTCCAAATGCTAGTTCAGTTCTGCTACTTCCTTACTAATATTTTGTCTGCTTGACCTATGTTTCAATAAGGAGTATTAAGATCTCCTGTTAAGATTTTGGTTTTGGATGCTAGCTTTTTCTTGTCCTTTAAGATTTGTCATATGGAATTGCATGCTCCCGTTTTGGGTACATAAATATTTATGAATGTACCTCTTCCTCTAGATTTTCTCCTCTAACCAGTACATAGTGGCTTTCTTTATTTCATTTGATCATTCCTGGTTTGAACTTCAGACTTTCTGAGAACATGATTGCTAGCTCTGTTTGTTTCTCAAGTTCTGAGGTATGTAGTATGTTTTTCCATCATTTGACTCTCCACCTATGAATGGCTGTTTTAAGGGTGTTTCTTTAATAAAATATATTGATGGATGTTGCTCTCTGTTTCCTTCTGCCAGTGCATTTCTGTTGATTGATGAGTAGTGTCCATTTAAATTGGTGGTTTTAATTGAGAAGTATTGCCTTCTGTTTGACAAGTTATCTTTCTTCTGTTGTATACTTCTTTTACTCCTGTGTTTAATTGTTTACTCTATTTGGTGTATTCTTTCCATTCTCATTTGTGGAGTTGCGGTCCATTTTGGTCCTCTCCAGAATATCTTTTAGTAGTCTGTGTAGGATTGGCTTTGTTACCATAAAATTCTTTAGTTATCCTTTGTCATGGGTGTATTTTACTTCTATGTTTCACTTGAGAGTTTTCAGGGTATATCAATCTGGGTTGGAATTTGTTTTCTTGCAATACTTGTAGTAATTTGCTACATGCTCTTCTTCACATCATGGATTGTGAAGAAATACCTGCCATTATCGTGACGGGGTTTCCTTTACATGTGATCTGTTTCTTTTTTCTAATATCTATCTATCTATCTATCTATCTATCTATCTATCTATATTTGTTCATCTGCTGATTTTATCTCTTTTGTTTTCTTTTAATTTCTTTTTCTTTATTTATTTTTTTCGGTATCGGGGATTGAACTTATGACCTTACACTTGCCAGACACGTGCTTATTCTACAGAGCCATCTCCTCAGCACCCCCACCCTTCTTTTTGTGTTCAGGGCAGTGTCTACAAGGTTTACAGGGTCTCACTGTGTAGATCGGACTTTTAGTGATCTTCCTGTTAATAGCCTCACAAGTGCTGGGATTACAGGAGTGGGACACCACACCCAGTCTCAATCACTGTAATGAGGCAACTGGAGTGAGGGGACAAAATGACAGGCCTGGGGATGGAACCCTCAGCCTGCACCTGCATAAGAAGGTGCTTCAATATGCCAAGCAACTTTCCTGGCCCTGTATGCTGAATATCTGAGGCCTTGATTATTATATGTCTGGGTGTTCTTTTAATTGTGTTGATGCTGTTTGGAGATCTATATGTTTCAGTTAACTGAAAATTATATTGTTTCCCCATATTTGGGAAGTTTCCTGCTATTATTTCTGCCCATGTTCCTTTTATATCATTTCTATTGATTAATTCTTTGTCATTGATGCCCATCACTCTTACATTGTTCATCTTTGCATCATCCTGGTGATGTTGAATGATTTTTTCCTACATCCTAATTGGTTTTAAGAACAACTTTTTTCTAGTTTGAATGCTGTCTTCAACTTGTGAAACTCTATCTTCACTTTCACTCCAATGGTTTTGCCAGCTTGTGATTGAGGTTTTAATTTCCTGCGTATCTCTTCAAACTGCTTCATGCTTTCTAAAGATTTCCTACATTGCTCACTCAAATATTCCATCACCTTTTTATCCTCCTCTTCTTTTTTAATCAGTGTCTTCTTTAGAAGCACTTAGTACTTTTGCATTATGGCTATCATTTCTTTTCTTACTTCAGAGATTATTTCTGACTTGATTGCCTGTGTATCTTTCTGGAGTTGTTTCCTTACTTCAAACACTGTTCTTTCAGTGCTTTCAGGTGTGCAATTAACTATCTCTTCTATAGTAGCACCTCCAACATGTATTCTGGATGGCTGGGGGCCTGAGAGTGCATTTTTGTCCTTCTGATTGTGATTTTGTGTAGCACTGTCCTCTGACCTTTGGTGTAGATCTTTGGTGCTGTTATTACCTTAGCACCTAACAAAATTCTTACCCAAGAGAGATTATGTGGTAAAAAAACTTAAAGTTTTGTATTTTAAGAATGACAATTACCAAAATTAATTATAAGTAGTGAGATTTAACAGTTGACAAACAATTGTAACTAATGTGTTTATATTTTAGACTACAACAGCAAACATTATGACTGCATAGGTAAGCAGATATTAAAGTGGGAATTTGTATTTAAATTAGTTAACCTAAGTTCTGTCTGCCCAGCTCCCCTTGCTGTACATGAGGTCTTCCAGGCAGGCTAGTTCACCCTTGTTACCAGTTGATCCCTATCTCGATTTAGAGAGAAAGAGAGCGTATTCTCTCATAGACCTGGGTCTAGCAAAGTGTCTCAGCTTGCTGGATTCAGATTTGCCAATTTTGAGCTAGCCCAGATGGGCCTGGCTTGGGTGTATCATTTTTACTCCTCTTCTTCCTGGTGCATCATGTAGTGGCGCACCTGCTGTGCCTCTCTGGCAATAAGTTCATCTCCAGGATTTGCTGGATTGGTCTGGTGCCCAGGCTCTCTGCAAGGAATTCTGCTGCAGGGTTCCACACCAGGACTCTGATGGAAGAGGTTCCAGCGTGTATGCAGATGATTCCAAACACATGCTGAGCCTGGAGCTTGCTGGAAGGGCTCAGTGCTTAACCTTTGTTGAGCACCAAGCAGTAAGTGGCTTCCTGATGAGGAAGCTGCATGTGTAGAATGCAGTGAACAATGGAGGGTTCTGTGCCTTTCTTCACTCACATGTCTACAAGCTGGTACAAGTTTCATGTGAAAGTTAAAATGGGAAAAAATTGAAGGCAGGAAAAGTCAATGCAGCTGGTGTCAAGAAATTGAAAGGAATCACAGGTAGTGATCTGGGTCCTTATTTCAATTCTAAGGCTACTTCCTTCTTCACACAGCAGGGGGAAACTACAGGTGTTGGACTGGAGGGATGGACATGAGGATTTCTGGACACGAGGAGCAAGAGCTATGACTGCTGTCCTCTTAGCAGATGCCAAGAGTAAGGATACAAGCAAGTCTGGGTTAAGTGAGAATCAGCCGACCTTGAGAATATTCACACACCTTTGCTTTGAACTCTGGGCTTCCTCTCTTTCCATGTATGACCAATTACAACTCTGCCTCTTGAAGTGGGCCAGAAAGAGAAAAGCTTCAGTACACCTGTACTCTGAGAAGGTGACAATCAAGTCCAGTGAATTCTTTAAAATCCTGAAGCTTCTGCAAGCTGTGCACCTGTACTCTGTCCAGGAGCTGGACATTCTGAGTGATTGGGGTCAGAAAGGCATGAAAGCATTTGTGCCTCTGCTCAAGAAAATGAAAAACCTTCGCACAATTCACTTCAGCAGCCTGGGTGCAGAAAGTCTTACTGCATTCTTGGAGAACAAGCTGTATTCCTGCCTCCACCCTTTTCACATAGGAGACCTGCCGAGTCTTCTTGAGCTTCACCTAAATGAAGTCTTCCTGCATGGAACTCTGCATGAGATCTTAAGGTGAGTGGGGGTGAGCACCTTTGCAAATTCACAGTTACATTAGATATCAAGAGGTCTTGTCTGTACTTCCTTGAGGAAGTCAACAGGAAGTACAAGACACAGTACTCTCTGTAGAGCTGTAAAGTCTCCCCAACCCTGCCATGTCAGAGCAGCGATTCATCTGGCATGGGAGGTCTGCTGCACCCCATGCCCACAAAGACAACCAGTTGGAGAGCAGACATAATGAAGTCAGATGAGATTTAATCCTTAGGAATCAGATGTAGTATTCATTATTGAAAGTGTCCTATTAATCAGCTCTGAAACTCTCTCATTTATATTTATTTCTCAATAAAAAAACTAAAAAAAAAGAAAAGGAATCAGATATATGTAAGCTGCTGGGAAAGCAGAAGAGAGAGCAGAAGAGAGAGTGTGAGTCCACCCACCTGCACAATGAACTGAGAATTATGCTCAGCAGCTGGGCTGGGCAGCCAGCCAGATTTAATATCCCTCCTCTGGGAAAGGCAGTTGGTTGTTTGCTCAAAGTCATGTTCTCTTGCTTGGACAATGATGCTCCATAGCCACCAGTTAAATGAGGAAAGTTATTATGTAGCTCACAATTTATAGAGGCATCAGTCCACAGTCAGCTGGGTGCAGCCATAGAAGAGAAGAAAGAGTCCACCTCAGGGTGGGCAGAAAGTAGCAAGATGCCTTCTGTTTTCTCTTTATATAATATCCATGCTATCAGGTTACAGCTTGGTGCCATCCACTCCAGTTAGGTGATGCCTTCTTCAGTAATTCCATCCCCCACAGCCATGGAAAACCAATCACTGCAATGATTCAGTTGTCACACACATGTTCTTGCCACTCTCCCAAATCCCCAGTGGTGCTTGTATAATGTTTTGGGGAAGGCAAGCTCAAAGCCATAAGAGTGCTTAGGGAAAGGAAATGAGCAGAGGCAAAGTGCAGGAGCGTGAACCCAAGAGGGTAGCAGAGGACTGCAGAGATAGGAGCAAGAGCACAGGCTTTGCTGAGGTCACAGAGCCACCTTCAGTCCATTGACAAAGCTTGCCTGTGTCCTTTTTTCCTAAATCTACTCTCTGGTCTCATGAGGCCAGAGCTGTGCTTTTCCATTTTCTTTCTTTTTTTTTTTCGGAACCAGGGATTGAACTCAGATCCATGCTTTTGCCAGTCAAGCGCTTATCCTACTGAGCCATCACCGCGGGCCCTATTTTCTTAAGCAAAGGGCACTGTAGAGAATGAGACTAGACAATGAGAAAAGTGATGCAACTGGAATGAACAGTGCCATCACCTCACAACTTCCTGTTGATCCGCAGCTAAGAAGCACAACTAGGGAGCTAGTAATGCCCCACATCCATCGCTACCATTCACACTTACTGATGTTTCTCTCTCTGCAGGAGCCAGACCGCCTTGGAGGTCCTTTCATTGTGTTCAAGTCCGCTGAATGAATGTGACCTTCAGCATCTGTCCCAGGGGACCAGCACAAGCCAGCTCAAGTCCCTGACTCTGAGGGGAATTTCAATGAATTCCTTCAATCCTGAGACCCTCCACATTCTCATTGATAAACTGGCCAGCACACTGGAGACACTGGCCCTAGAACACTGTGACCTAACAGACTCCTAGCTCCTTGTCATCTTGTCTGCCCTGAGCCACTGCTCCCAGCTCAAGAATTTCAGTTGCTTCGGAAACCACTTTTCCCTGGGCGTTCTTCAGGTTCTGCTAAACCTATGTGCTGGACTGAGCCACTTAACCCTGGGGATCTATCCTGCCCTATTGGAGAGCTACAAATCCAACATTCCAGCAAAGTTTGTGCACCTTGAGCAATTTGCCTAGATCTGTTTTGACTTGGAAGAGTTTCTGATGGCGCTGAGACCATCCCTTAGTGTGAAAATCTATTCTTACTCCTGTGATTTGTGCAAGTCTTATCAGTTCTACAGACTGGATCCCAATGGATACTGGGAAGTCACATAGGAGTATAGTCATCGAAGTTCCTTTAAATGTTATAATTGTGTGCCTCCTGAACTGCGTGATCACATTTTCTAAATCTAAATGTCCCCACAAAGCTTCCTATCCTTCCAGGCAGGCTATTCATGAGATGACAGGATCTTGGGCATGTAATACTCAACACTGGATTATTCTACAGAATTTATATTTCCATGTGATGTTGAGAGCCAAAACTTGTTCGAAGGACAGGGGATTCACTCTTCGCAAGGCTACAAGTGTCTATCTCCCTCCCATCTCTGTTATTGTCTCTGCTACCCACAGCCAGACCATGAGCTGTGTTTTCTCTGCCATGTACCTCTGCTGGTCTATTAGTCGAAGTTTTGGACAAAATAAGATGTTTCATGTGTGAAATTCTGACTGTTGAGTCATTTGTAACAATAACAAGAAAAATATTAAGGATCCATGTGCCAGTACTCTGCATAATTGTCAAATAGTCATAAACAGAAACTTTCTATATAGGAAAGAGCAAATCTATAATCCCAACACTTTGGAAGCTGAGGCTGGATATACACCTTTAATTTGAAGGCAATCTTAGCTACATAGTGAAATTCTATCTTAAAAATAAGTATATAAGGGGGCTGGAGAGATGGCTCAGTATAATATACGCTTCCCTGCCAAGCGCAAGGATCTGAGTTCAATCCCCAGTTCCTCCAAAAATTAAAAAATAAGTATATACATAGACTGAAAGATAATGGGAAGCCTAATGTAATCTTTCATGATCATTCAGTAACTTGATTTTTACATTCATTTATGTGATTGCATTTTTTTATTTATTCATGTTTTCTTTTTTTCATTTCCATAGTCGGGGATTGAACTGAGGCCATTGTGATTGCCAGGCAAGCCATTATTCTACCGAGCTATCTCTCTTGCCCCATATTCACGTTTTCCATAAATAATAATTACATTTACTTTGGGGAGTGAAGATTTCTTTTTTATATTTTGCTTCCTTTCTTCTTTTAGCTAGTATAGCAAGTTGAACTAAGTTTCCCTAAACTGAGCTCAGTCTCCTGCAATTTTTCATTTTCTAACTCATCTTTAATTTTACTTTTCCATGTTTACAGTAATTAATGTCCTCCCATCCCTTCCATTTCTTGGACCTTTCAAGTTGAAAGTGTATTTTTTTGTGTCAGGATCTGCCTGCAAAGCAAGATTGTGCTGCTGGCTCCAACCTGCAATGCTCCTGCCTCGAGCTCCAAGGGTGATAGGATTGCAAGCATCTCCCACCACACCCACAATGGTTTTCAAATTTGTCCCCAACAATTTCCAGCGATTGGAAGAAAATAAAGCATTGGATTTCCTTGTGTGCAGGGGATGGGCTAGAGGAGCCAAGAACCAAAATAACAGTTGCCCTTCAGAAGGTCCTTCAATTTTGGCAGCTCCCTTCAGTGAGCTAAACTCCCAGCCCCGTTCCCTCTTGTTTCCTTTCCTGGGGACACCTG
>NW_004525538.1:0-9738 GCF_000260255.1 Octodon degus
CACCTCCTAAAAGCCCCACCTGTGTGCCCATGAAGGTCTGGGGCCACCTAGACACAAGCCATAACACCTCTGTCCTGAGGATAGAACCAAGGGCTCCCCCAAGTTAACCCTCCAGCCCTCTATATTTGGAAACAGGACTTTGTGAAGTTGCCCAGACTGGCCTCCACCTGGGGAGCCTCCTGTGTCAGCCTCCCAAGTGCCGGGGTGAAAGATGGGGGCCACCTCGCCCAGCCTGGTGGACCACCTCTTGGCAGGAGGCACAGGTGTGACAGGCAGCGCGCTCTGTACTGAAGCACACAAGCCATCAGGTTTTTTCCTTTGCTCTGCTGGCTTTCAGACGAAGTGAGCCTTGGGAAGCCAGTCACAGGGTTACAAGAGACTGCCCTTAGCAAACAGGACTCTGGATTTTGTTGGAGTTGAACAGCGACGCCTGCTGGTAGCGTCGAGAGATCACCGGAGCCTGTGCGGAGACTAAGGCTTTCCACACAGGACCTCACTCGCGTCACGGAAAGTTTGGCTCTTGCTGGGCGTGAGGCCTCGCCGCTGGGATTCCAGTTACTGCAGAGGCTGAAGCAAAGCGGTCGCAGCTGGAGGCCGGCCTGAACAACGGAGAGACTTCCTGAGACTCTGCTTCAAAAAACAGTGCTGGATTTGCTGCTCAGTACAGATGACTTGGTTCCTGGATTCCGTGCTCAGCACTGAAAAACAAAACAAAACCAGAAAGCTTGGGTGTCAGAGTACAGCAGTGCTCGCTCTGCTTTGACTCAGCTCCTGGTGCCAAGTGGCCGCGAGTTTTCCTCGTGAGAGCTCTTTACGCGGAGCAACCACCTGAGAGACAAAGAGGAGGAGTTTGGCACCTCCAAAGTCTCCTCTATCCCCAGACGTGCTCTCCGGGACCCCTCTGTCCACTCTCCAGAAGGCACCATGACTCCCGAGGCCCACGCTGGGTGCCAGCCTGGCGAGCTGTCCAGCAGTCACTGAGCAGCTGCCCGGTTCCGTTGGCTCTTCACGTTAATGGAGATTTAGCTGGAAAGGAGACCATAAACCCACCGGGGCTTACGGACACACAGACACACATGGAATATAGTACCTACAGAGGCAGCAAACGCAGCATCAGAGCCATGTGAGTGTGTGCTGGTAATCCCCACGCTCTGGCAGGCCAAGGTAGAGTGATCACAAGCTGGGGCCCGTCCTGTGCAATTTCCTGACTTACTGAGACCCTATCTGAAAATAAACTCCAAACAGGGCTGGGGTGTTGCTCAGTGGTAGAGTACCCCACTACCACACACACACTTCCCTCTCACACCCCGACACACTCACACTCACCAGCAATCCCAGTATTGTGTCATTCCTCTCATGCTTCATCACCGAGCCTGACCGAGAACCACAAGGGGGATGGTGACAGGCCACTAGCATGGTAGCTCGCTCCGTCACAGACGAGTCTCTTGTAAACCACAGCCACACCACCTGATAGACTTACACAGAAGTCGCCAGCTGTCCCCTGAGGGCAAGGGAGCAATGAAGCAGAAAGTTCTCTGTGTCACCAGAGCCAGAGAGGCAGAGGGGAAACGGCCCTATGCCAACTCCTTACAAGACTGCCCAGTGCCAGGCAGGGTGACAGCGTGGGCTGCCAGCACGTGGCCAACACCTGTCGGCTGTGACGATACAGCCCGTGGGGACAGAAGCAGGCTGCCAGCCTACTCGCCACAGCCCCTCACGTCCCAGTCAGGCCCAGCAGCTCAGACACTGAATAGCATTTCACAGGAGGTAGCAGTCTAGGCACAAGCTCTGGTACCACTCGCTCTCAGGTTGCTGCCTTCCTGAGCCTTGGGCAGCATAGTTCAGACTGGAAAGCCTTTGTGCAAAGCCCTGCAACAGGAGCTGGCTGAGGTGGCACGTGCCTGTGGTCCCCATTACTTGGGAAGCCGAGGCAGGAGGATCGCCTGAGCCCGTGTGCTCCAGGCCAGAGTGCGCAGCAAAGTGAGTTCCTTTCTCAGAAAAGAATATTAGAACGTGAAAACGTGTCTCCTTACTGCTCACGTGCTTATTAGAACTTTAGAATTCTGCTCATGAAAATGTGGAAACAAACAGGCAAGGTCAAATTTAAGGCCTGGCTTGGGGCTTGGGGCATAGTGCAGTGGGAGAGGCCTTGCTTCACCTGTATGAGGCCCTGGGTTTGATACCCAGCAGTGCCATACACATGTGCATGCGCACACACACACCCCAAGCCACGTCTGTATTTTTCATTTATTGCTGAGAATATTTCTGTGATGGAGATACTCCTATAAATTTACATTTGCTATTCCAAGGAGAAGCATCAGTAGAGTAATTGCACAGGAGAGAAGAAAGCGAAGGTAAGACAGTTCAGTGTGTCTGCGCACACCTATAGTCCCAGCACTGTGAGAGCCTCTGGTTACAGGATCCAAAGTTCAAGCCCAGCTTGGGCTATTTAGGGAGGTCCCGTCTCAAAAAAAAAAAAAAAAAAAAAAGTGACTCCTGCCTCAAGTTTCCGAATGCTAGTTTTGTAGGTGTGTGCCACCTGGCCCAGCTCCAATCTGTATTTAGACCATATTTTCTGTATTCATTCATCTGCTGCTGAACATATAGGATGCCTCCAAAATTTAGCTATTGTGAATTATACTGTTAAAAACATGAGTATGCATGTATCACTGTAATATGATGTCTTTAACTCTTTCAGGAAGAGAAGTAGAAGGTGAGTAGCTGGGTCAAATGGAATTTCTAGTTTTAGGTTCCTGAGGAATTCCCATACTTGTTGCAATCCATAATCATGGTATGGCCCAAAGCATGAAAGATTGCTCAGAGTCAACATCCAATTCAAACTCCGAGGAGGCTCGGAGAGGCTGCCCTTTATCAAGAACCCTTACTGGGTGAGTGTTATAGGGACAGCCCAGACCTGGAGATTCTGTGGCTTTTTATTGATAGAAACAGGAAGTAAGGCTACAGGAGAAAGGCAGGATATTGGCACAGAAATTTATTTCAAGAACAGTGGAAAGACATGGTAAGTTCATAGTGGTCTGTTACATGATTGACCTTAGGGCCAATCTAAGTACTAAATCAGAGTATGGGGGGGACAAGGGTCAGAGCATGCATTCCTTAAGGCAGTGTGTTTTGATCTGACTTCACTTGTGACCCTGTAGGCTATCTTTGAATCTCAACCATGCATTCCAGGAGGTTTCGGGCATATAGTCCCAAATGTCCCTTACCTCTCTGCATTTCCATGTCACACATACCTCTGGGCAATGCCCCCACCCACACTGGCTTCCATAGTGGTTGCACTGCTTTACATTCCTACCAACAATGTAGAAGAGTTTCTTTTCCTCCCTGTAGCCTCACCAGCATTTGTTATTATTTCATTTCTTGAGGGTAGCCTTTTTTTCTGGGGTAAGATGGAATCTCAGTATTGTTTTAATTTGCATTTCTGTAAAGCCCAGTGATGCTGAGAATTTTTTTCATATACTTATTTTCCATCTGTACGTCATCTAACAAATGTCTATTCATTTCAGACATCCATTTTTTAATTGAGGTGTTTTAAATTTATACACCCTTTTTATTTCAGGAGTTTAATATTTTTGAGTTCTTTGTATATTCAAGATATCACTCTTTTTTTCTTTAAACAATTTATTTAACTGAAATGGACTTAAGTTTGTTTCTGAAGTGACTTCCATTTATTTTGACATATCTTTTCCCCATGATGATTTATAGGATCTTCAAGCCAATATAAATATTTTATAAATATTTGAATATTTGGGTATACACCTGCACAATACCTCAGCAATATCTTTCAGCAAGAAAAACACTGAAGAGTAAAGACTAGACACAATTACTAGGTACAGTGAAAATCTGCAAATATTTCTGAAGTAAGAAGGCACCACATACTTGTTCAACTAAGAAAACCACCCTTACAACACAGGATGATTTTATTTTTACATAGAACCTAGGCACTTAAGCTGCCAATTAGGTACTGAATGGCAGAGCAATGTCCCCAGTTTCGGCCATGAATTCATAGGGAATGGGTTCCAACAACTCGGGTTCCTTCCCATTGGTCCTCACAAAGTGTGCTTCTCTGGGAGGGGCAGGCTGGTGCTTCAGTTGAACCCAGGTACCTTTCTCTTTGGCTTCCTTCTTTTTCTGATCATTTTCCTTGACATGTTTCAGGAAGTTATCATGACTTGTTGAGTGTTTAATATGTTCAGTACACACATTAATCCTTTTGGCAAGTATCTTGTCCTTGCTTTTTTACAACAATGCCAACAGCATGCTGGGTAACGTTGTAGACTCTTCCTGTTTTGCCATGGTAACACTTGTGAGGCATTCCTTTTTGCAGTCCCCATTCCCTTGATGTCTACAATATCACCCTTTTTGTTGATTCACATGTATGTGGCCAAAGGAACAACCCCATGTTTTCTGAAAGGCCTGCAAAACATATACTGGGTTCCCCTCCTCTTGCCCTTTGTGTTAGTCATTTTGGCAAATTACTGGAAGATGGTGTTTCTGGCAGAAAGAAAGAAGATAACACTATTTTGTAGGAAGAATAGCCGGAGAAATTATTCTGAATTCTGTAGGTTGTCTCTTTACTCTGCTGGTAGGTTTTGGTTTTATTGCTTGTTTCACAAAAGGTTTTTCATTTGCTATGAGCCCATTTGTTGATTCTTCATGGTATTTCTTATGTAACCAGGGTTTTATTTAGAAAGTTCTTGCGTAAGCCTATGACTTCGAGACTTGTGCCTGGTTTTATCAGCCAGCAAGTTAAATTTCTGCTTTAACATTTAGACCTTTGATCCATTTTGATTGTAGTTTAGTGCATGGTGAGAGATACAGGTTTAGAGTCAATCTTGTGCATGTGGATAGCCAGTTTTCTCAGTATCACATATTAAAAGATGCTCTATTTCCTCTAGTGTAGGTTTTTAGCCCCTTTCTCAAAGATAAAATAGTTGAATGTGATGGGGCTGTAGTCAGTCTAGTAACTCTCACTTGCCATGTCCTTCTAAGCACTGAAGTCACAATTTTGTTTTCTTGCAGGAGTGGAGTTGTGAGATGACCCCACCTGCCCCAGAGTCCCCTGGGTCTGTATGCCTAAGGCTGAGACAACCATCCAAGGCAAGCTGCACCCTTGCTCATGCTATCAGATGGGGAAAGGAAATTGGCACTGAGTTCTATGTTCATGTTAGCAGCAGGGTGGAGTGTCAAGCAGACCCATGAAATTAAGTCCAGTAGTTTGAGACGCAGAACCTCTCACAGCCACACATGGCAGGCTCGGCTTAGCACTATGAAGTGTTGTGATGCTCTACCCTCAGTCTCCCAGACTGTTGGGACTACAGGTATGTGCCGCCAGACCCAGCTCTCCTTCTGATTTTAAATGTACCCTTATAGGAATATCTCACATCATGGAAATAATACCAGCAATGAATAATAAATACAGACTTGATTTGGTATGTGTGTACGTGTATGTATGTGTGTGCATGTGTGTGGCAGTGCTGAGGATCAAACCCAGGGCCTCATGCAGGTGAAGCAAGGCCTCTCCCACTGCACTATGCCCCAAGCCCCAAGCCAGGCCTTAAATTTGACCTTGCCTGTTTGTTTCCACATTTTCATGAGCAGAATTCTAAAGTTCTAATAAGCACGTGAGCAGTAAGGAGACACGTTTTCACGTTCTAATATTCTTTTCTGAGAAAGGAACTCACTTTGCTGCGCACTCTGGCCTGGAGCACACGGGCTCAGGCGATCCTCCTGCCTCGGCTTCCCAAGTAATGGGGACCACAGGCACGTGCCACCTCAGCCAGCTCCTGTTGCAGGGCTTTGCACAAAGGCTTTCCAGTCTGAACTATGCTGCCCAAGGCTCAGGAAGGCAGCAACCTGAGAGCGAGTGGTACCAGAGCTTGTGCCTAGACTGCTACCTCCTGTGAAATGCTATTCAGTGTCTGAGCTGCTGGGCCTGACTGGGACGTGAGGGGCTGTGGCGAGTAGGCTGGCAGCCTGCTTCTGTCCCCACGGGCTGTATCGTCACAGCCGACAGGTGTTGGCCACGTGCTGGCAGCCCACGCTGTCACCCTGCCTGGCACTGGGCAGTCTTGTAAGGAGTTGGCATAGGGCCGTTTCCCCTCTGCCTCTCTGGCTCTGGTGACACAGAGAACTTTCTGCTTCATTGCTCCCTTGCCCTCAGGGGACAGCTGGCGACTTCTGTGTAAGTCTATCAGGTGGTGTGGCTGTGGTTTACAAGAGACTCGTCTGTGACGGAGCGAGCTACCATGCTAGTGGCCTGTCACCATCCCCCTTGTGGTTCTCGGTCAGGCTCGGTGATGAAGCATGAGAGGAATGACACAATACTGGGATTGCTGGTGAGTGTGAGTGTGTCGGGGTGTGAGAGGGAAGTGTGTGTGTGGTAGTGGGGTACTCTACCACTGAGCAACACCCCAGCCCTGTTTGGAGTTTATTTTCAGATAGGGTCTCAGTAAGTCAGGAAATTGCACAGGACGGGCCCCAGCTTGTGATCACTCTACCTTGGCCTGCCAGAGCGTGGGGATTACCAGCACACACTCACATGGCTCTGATGCTGCGTTTGCTGCCTCTGTAGGTACTATATTCCATATGTGTCTGTGTGTCCGTAAGCCCCGGTGGGTTTATGGTCTCCTTTCCAGCTAAATCTCCATTAACGTGAAGAGCCAACGGAACCGGGCAGCTGCTCAGTGACTGCTGGACAGCTCGCCAGGCTGGCACCCAGCGTGGGCCTCGGGAGTCATGGTGCCTTCTGGAGAGTGGACAGAGGGGTCCCGGAGAGCACGTCTGGGGATAGAGGAGACTTTGGAGGTGCCAAACTCCTCCTCTTTGTCTCTCAGGTGGTTGCTCCGCGTAAAGAGCTCTCACGAGGAAAACTCGCGGCCACTTGGCACCAGGAGCTGAGTCAAAGCAGAGCGAGCACTGCTGTACTCTGACACCCAAGCTTTCTGGTTTTGTTTTGTTTTTCAGTGCTGAGCACGGAATCCAGGAACCAAGTCATCTGTACTGAGCAGCAAATCCAGCACTGTTTTTTGAAGCAGAGTCTCAGGAAGTCTCTCCGTTGTTCAGGCCGGCCTCCAGCTGCGACCGCTTTGCTTCAGCCTCTGCAGTAACTGGAATCCCAGCGGCGAGGCCTCACGCCCAGCAAGAGCCAAACTTTCCGTGACGCGAGTGAGGTCCTGTGTGGAAAGCCTTAGTCTCCGCACAGGCTCCGGTGATCTCTCGACGCTACCAGCAGGCGTCGCTGTTCAACTCCAACAAAATCCAGAGTCCTGTTTGCTAAGGGCAGTCTCTTGTAACCCTGTGACTGGCTTCCCAAGGCTCACTTCGTCTGAAAGCCAGCAGAGCAAAGGAAAAAACCTGATGGCTTGTGTGCTTCAGTACAGAGCGCGCTGCCTGTCACACCTGTGCCTCCTGCCAAGAGGTGGTCCACCAGGCTGGGCGAGGTGGCCCCCATCTTTCACCCCGGCACTTGGGAGGCTGACACAGGAGGCTCCCCAGGTGGAGGCCAGTCTGGGCAACTTCACAAAGTCCTGTTTCCAAATATAGAGGGCTGGAGAGTTAACTTGGGGGAGCCCTTGGTTCTATCCTCAGGACAGAGGTGTTATGGCTTGTGTCTAGGTGGCCCCAGACCTTCATGGGCACACAGGTGGGGCTTTTAGGAGGTGACTGGATCTAGGGTGTGTGGAGGAGGCCCAAGGCTGTGATAGCGGGATTAAGGGTGTGGATAATGAATAGAAGCACCACCTGAGTGTGGTGGCCCCAGTGGATGAGCTGGGGCCCCAGTTACTCTCCTCCTGTTGCTGAGACAAAGACCCAACACTCAAAATGAGCGAAGGGAAGGTTTATTTAGCTCACAGTTACTGGAGGTTTCAAGACACTGGAGGAGAGGTTGGGGCGCGGCCGTGTCCAGGATGACCCTCTCCACATCTCTGAGAGAGCACAGGCTAGCCAGTTTAAGGGTTCATGCCTCTCTGGCCCAGCCCCTCTGGCCCTGCCCCTCAAACCACTTGTTGCTCTTCCAGCCATGTCTGCCCCATAACTTACATGAGGCTTTGGGGGGGACAACTAGACACAAACCATAAGCTGGTAGCCTGGATATAAAAGGACAGACAGAAGGCAGCTTGAGAGGCTCTTGTTGTGCTGCTGTGGCTGCTGCTGCTGCTCACTGCTGTGGCTGCTTGCTGCCTCCGTGCTTGCCACAGCACGAACTGTTTCTCCGCTGCCATGCCACCCTGCTTTGCAACCAGCAGGCTACAGACTGACACCACTGTGAGCTGCAATAAGCCTTTCCTGGGGCCAGGGAGATGGCTCAATAGAATAAGAGCTTCCCTGGCAAGCGCAAGGGTCTGAGTTCTATCCCTGGTTTCACAAAAAATAAAAGATAAAATAAACAATAAGCCTTTCCTCCTCTCACTTTGGGCGTCAGGTACTTTGTCTCAGCAACAAGAAAAGCGACCAACACAGAAGGCGGAGAGGGGGAAAGAATGGGCCTGTTGCTCCTGTGGTTAAACCCCGTACACAGGACTTTGGCCTTTCCTGGTCCTGGTGAATGCACTGACAACCTAAGATAAGTGTCGTCTTTCCAGGCTAGCAATAGAGCTTCGCCACGCTGGTCCTTGTTCAGACTGTCGTGTTTTACTTGACAGAGTCACAAGCCCCAATGACCTGAACTGAGGCTGCTACAAGCTCTCTAAGGAGAGATATTGTAGGCCTATACAGTACTTCCCCGATTATATGTAGTGGCCGCAGAGGAGAAAGGCCACAACTGCACATAAGCTGTGGAAGCAAGGTGTGCCACACAACGTGGCCATGCTGGTGGGTGCGCTCCACCGAGTTAACCCTCCAGCCTTTGGTATTTGGAGCCAGGGCCTTGTGAAGTCATCCAGACTGGCCTGGATCCTGGGAGCCTCCTCTATCAGCCTCCCAAGTGCTGGGGTGACAGGTGGGGGCCACCTCGCCCAGCCTGGTGGGCCAACTCTTGGCAGGAGGCAAGGTGTGACAGTCACTCTGAAGGAGGATGGTACGTTCACATGTTCGTGGCCACTGGGCAGTTTAGCTAATTTAGCTATTCCCACTATAAGTCATGAAGAGGACTAGGGCGGTAGCTCAGTGACACAGTGCTGGCCTAGGATGCAGAAAGCTCTGGGTTCGATCCCTAGTGTAACAAAAGCAAAAATTGTAGCAGTAGACCAGTATACAACAAGAGAACCGCCAAGGCACACAGGAAGGGGGTAAGGCCATTGCACTATGCAGAACCTGAAGAAGGGGAGAACTATTTCATTTTTATTCTGCTGGAAATGGAACCCAGGTGCTTGTGCATGCTACACTAGTCCTTTACCACCAAGCTACACCCCAAGCTCAAGGAATGATTTAAAGAAAGTTGGTGTGGTGCTAAATGTCTGTAATCATAGCTACTCAGTAGGCTGAGGCAGGAGAGGCAAGAGTTTGAGGTCAGCCAGGGTAACTTAGTGAGGATGTAGCTCAGTGGTAATGCACTTGGCTATCCTGTGTGATGCCGTGGGCTTGATTGCCAGTAACACACACACACACACACACACACGCACACACACACACACACACACACACACACACACACACACCCTGTACAGTCCCTAGAAGCAACAGCCCAGGTATAGCACTGGTGCAGGTAGCACAGGAGGCCGCCAGCCCCAGGATGCTGAAAATTAGTCTCAGGCCCCAGCCCCACATCCTCCATCCCCC
>NW_004525538.1:14171-14804 GCF_000260255.1 Octodon degus
GGCTCTCTCTAACTCATTTTAAATGTTAACTCCTGAGAGCAAAAATGACATGAAGGACTTGTAAACTGTATATAATTTTCTAGTTTGTTTTATATTTTGTTATATAACCACAAATCTAGTTCATACAGGACTTTTTTGAACTGGGAATCAATTTCAGGACCTTGTAGCCAGGTAGGTACTTTTCTACTGAGTTATATTCCCAGCCCCTAATTCGTATGGTTAACTGTGGCCAATTAATGGTTAAATCATTTGTCATTTTATAAGCCATGTTTGATACTATCATCAAAGCTAATAATGCCACTATATCTAAAAGTGACATAGTCATTCTAACCAGCTGTTCTTCCTGGTACTGTAAGACTGAGATTACCTAAGGGTCATAGACAATACTGTAGCACAATGCCAAAGAACCAGGGGCTGAGCCAAGTAGGCAGCAATGTCTCATCCCAACAAATTGGAGAGGGAGGATCTTGCAACAGACTCAAAATCCAAAAACCAGCTATACCTGGAAGATACTTCTGAGAATAGTCATTCCTAAGGATACTAAATACTAGCAATAAAACTACTCACCATAGGCAATTTACAAGCATCACCCCAGGAATTAAATTAAAAAAAAAAAGAAAATGAGAGACAAAC
>NW_004525539.1:0-449 GCF_000260255.1 Octodon degus
ATCAGCCCACTTACTCTGATACAGATCTTTTGTTGGCTAAAAGCTTAAATACCACGCCAACACAGGGTGGCTGGCAAATGCTGCCGGACAGCAGGATTCTCCTTCCTGAGGCACTAGGCCAAGAGCTCATTCAACATATACACCAAGGGACTCACTTGGGAAAAAATAAGTTGGCTAAACTGTTACAGAAATCCTACTTCATACCCAAACTGAACCTAATGACTAAGAAAATGACCCAAAGGTGTCTCCACTGTGCTCAGGTAGACCCCAGGAAGATCACTTCTAAGCCTGGACAGATGCTAGGGTCTGGCTCCTGGGGAACACTGGGACATTGATTTCACTGAAATGGGTCCAGGAAAAAGAGGATATTGCTACTTTCTTGTTTTAGTAAATACCTTCACTGGATGGGCAGAGGCCTCTGCCACCTGATTAGAGTCAGCTGTGATAGT
>NW_004525539.1:2424-3232 GCF_000260255.1 Octodon degus
GGACAACTCAAGTTATGAGGTTTAAATGAATCAAAGATTTAATTCCTGGACAAAACCAGTGGGGAATGTAAAAGATTAACAGAATTTTGTGCCTTAACTGTGGGAAATTATTTTAAAAACCCTTGTGCTTCCTGTTATCTACTCTAAGAAATGTGTTCTCCCTTTCAGCTCAAGACTGTTGAACAATAAATAACTATTTCTTGTCAAGCCAGCAAGCTCACACAAACTCCCTCCCCAACCATCTCCTGTAACATAGTCAGCCTAAGATGTATCTTGTAACCATATGCACTTATCACTAAGCTGTGACAGACCCTTTAGTTCCAAAGAGTTTGCAGCTGTGTCAAATGAATATAGTCTTCTGTTGTTCTGTGTGAGATAACAAACTCGCTTACCAGACTGGTTGTGATTTCTGTTATAAATATCCCCTACTGCCTACATTTGGGGCTGAACAGCCTTCTGCAAGAGACGTGGCTGACGGACCTGAGCTTAGCACATAAAAGGCTCTATTCAAATTTCTGTCTGGCTGATCTGGTTCCTATGCAGAGTGACCCATAACAAAATATAAAATAAATAATTTCAATATCCTGTTTTCATTTTGTGGTAGGTAGCTGAGTTAGATAAAAATATTATACACCATCAGACAGGGCGTGGTCATCCAAGGAGCCCATATGAAAGCCTATAGACCTTACCACTGAGGGAGAGCTGGGCCCCTCGGCTGTGGGCCAGACCTCCACAAAAGATTAAATAAATGCACCCACATACCTCCACAGGGATACACATCAGGGATTGATATTTATTTATTTATTTA
>NW_004525539.1:6849-7698 GCF_000260255.1 Octodon degus
GGCACCACACTTATTTGTATGCTAGGTAACTCATGGTGTGGGGCTGCTGCAATAGGCTCACGTGAACCACTGCGTTAGGGTAGGAACCCAAGTGACCTGGGAGCCGTCCTCTAGCAAGGCTGACTCTGGCTAACCTGCTGTTCTGCTACTTCCTGACTGCCAAATGGGTCATGTCCACGGCCTGCTTGGGAGGTGAAAGCATCCCTGGAAGTCATCCCTGCACCCACCTCTGGCCTGGTAGGCCCTACAGAGAGTGGACAGACCCCAGAACTGCAGCACTTTGGGGTATGGACAAAGCAGCCCTCTGGATAGTGGGCATGGGAGGCTGGGTATAAACCAGAAGACACAAAGCCCACAGAGTCAATTACCTGGAACGTGAGTGACATGGAGTCCCAGGTTTGGGACCAGATTTGGGGAGCTTGGTCACTGTATGGGGAAGCAAGATTACACAGGGAAGATTGTAGCCAGTGAGAAGGGGATGCAAGGCCCTGGATGGGTTTAGGAATGTCTCAGCTACCCTTCTCTCATTGCTGGGACAAATACTTGACACCCAAAATGAAGGAACAGGGCTGGTGAGATGGCTCAGTGGTCTAGAGCACCTACTTGGAACAGGCTTGGAAAAGCACAGGGACCGCGGTTCAATCCCCCAGCACCACGTGCCAGCCAGCCCCGCCCCCTGGTGGGCTGAGCTGGCCACACACATATAAATAAATAAATAATTAAAAAAAACCAACAACAAAATGAAGGAACAAAGGTTTATTTAGCTCACAGTTACTGGAAGTCTCAGTCCATACTCAGCTGGCTCCAAGGCAGAGTGGCACGTGGCGGAGGGCAGCCTTTCATGGCGGC
>NW_004525539.1:10283-15175 GCF_000260255.1 Octodon degus
TTAAAAAAAAAAAAAGAAACTAACACGGGACCCCAGAGGCCTCCACAGAGAGAAGCCATTGAGCCATCTCCCCAGCTGTCTCTATCTCTATCTCTCTCTGTTTGTCTCTCCCCATCAAATCTTCTCATTTGCTTTTTTTTTGAGTTATAGTTTTGTTTTTTCTCCTTCATTGTTTGATCTTGTGTTTATATGAGCATGAACACGGTTTTAAGCCTCTATGTGGTTCTGTCCCATTCTCTTTATTTTTTATTTTTTATTTTTTTTCCATTCTCTTTAGATCTTCTTTCTTTCTTACTCTCCCGACTTCTGTGCCCGTTTCCTGAAGTTTTCATGGCCTCCTGCTGTCCTCCAACCTTACTTCTAATCTCTTCCTCTTCTTCCACTTCTCTATGTGCTCCCTAACTCTTTTTTTTTTTTTTCGGAACCGGGGATTGAACTCAGATCCTTAGGTTTGCCAGTCAAGCGCTTATTCTACTGAGCCATCTCCCCCACCCCTCCAAACTCTTTTTGAATTTTAACCATTGAGGGGAAATTGACACATTAAGGACTTGGATATTGCATACATACAACTTTCTGATTTGCTTAATTTTCTTTTATAAATTATAAGAAAGTTATATAATATTATATAAAGGTAGCAAGTTAATGGTTACCTCAGTTTGTCTCGTCTCTTACTGACCTTCTTCATGTTATTGTCACTGGTTCCACTATAGCCAAAGTGACATAATTGTTCTAAACAGCTGTTCTTCCTCTTAGTCCAGGACTGAGATTGACTAAGGGTCACGGAAGATACTATAGCACAATACTAAAGACCCATGGGCTGGGTCAAATAGGCTGCAACTTCTCAGCCCCCCAAAAATGAAGACGTAGGATCTTTCATCAAACTCAAAAACCAAAACCCAGCTAACCCAGGAAAATACCTAGGAGAAGCAGGCATATCATAAGGGTTCTGGGGCCAGGGAGATGGCTCAGTAGAATAAACACTTCACTGGCAAGCGCAAGGGCCTGAGTTCAATCCCCGGTTCCACAAAAAAAAAAAAAAAAAAGGTTCTAAATACTAGCAACAAAGCAACCCACCACAGACAATTTACAAACATCTCTTGAAGAATTAAAAAATAAATAAAATGAGAAGACACTTAAACAAGATGTCCAGTTTGCCAAGGCAAACCCAGGGGCAATGAGCTGGATCAATCCCAAAACCACCTACCTAGCCGCACTGAAGTGGTAACAACAAAGCAATTGAATGAGGCTCTAGGAAGAAATCAAATGAGAAACGATTTCTCTAGAGATGGTATCCACAATGAAAACCATGCCTAGTGATGCTAGAGCAGCTACAGACAGAAAAATAGTGCAAAGTAAGAAAATCGTGGAAGTCGTGAATGTTCAGCTTAGAAAAGAAGTGAAATCCATAAAGCAGATTCAAGTAGATATCCAGGGGAATAAACGTTGCATTCAAAGTAGTAGCAGAAGATCAAGCCAATGTGCAGAGGATCTCAGATATAGAAGGCAGGCTTGTGCTTAGCAATCATGAAAAGAAAGATTTCTTAAAAATAGCAAGGAACCATGAGAAAGCTATCAAGTGGCTGCTAGATGACTCAAAGAATAACTTAAGATTGATTGGAGTCAGTGAAAAAGCAGGAGGTAGAACAAATGACATAAAAAACTGCTCAAAGGTGTCAGAGCAGAAAACATCCCTGGTAGAGTAAAGTAACTTGAAAAATAGTTAAGTGAGGTGAATAAAACTCCAGTTAGCCATGATTTTTTTAAAAAAAAGTCTACAGTCAAGATTCCAGGAACTCAACACAAGACCAAAATCTCTAGATCAGAGGCTGGGGAGATGGCTCAGTAGAATATGCGGTTCCTTGGCAAGCACTAGGGCCTGAGTTCAATTTCCAGTTCGACAAAAACAAACAAACAAGCAAAAAAAAAAAAGAACAACAACAACAACAAGAACAACAACAAAATCTCAAAAACTGTTAGAGAACAGAAACAAACCACCTATAAAGGAAAGCCATCCAAATCACAGCTGATTTCAGAGCACAAACCCACTGGTCAAGGAGCGCTTGGAGTGAAAATGGAAATATTTTAAAGTTAAAAGGAAAACAAACTTCAAGACACATTGATGTACCCCACAAATCTATCTTTCAAAACTGATGGAGAAATAAGATACTTTTATGACAACAACAACATGAGGAGATTTATGAGCACCAAACCAGTAGTACAAAATGTTTTGCAGGACATTGTGGAAAGAGATAACAAACAGTACAACCCCATGAATCCTAAAGAGGGAATCCACCAGGGAATGCAAACAAATAAACAGAGGAAGGAGAAGAAAGAAGGGAAACCAACAACAGGAAAATGATGACAAGCAGAAGTCAATGCATATCAGTCACAATCATCAATGTTAGGGGTCTTAATTCTCCAATCAGAAGGCACAAACTGGAAGAATGGTCAAGCAACAAATTGAACAATGTCTTACATAAAGAAATTTATTTAACTCAAAAAGAAAAGTGTAGATTGAAATTCAGAGGATGGAAATCACTATTCCATGTGACAGAAACCCAGAAAACAGCAGGGGCAACTCTTCTATTTTCAGACAAAGAGGATTTCAAGCCAAGAATGATAAGGAGCGAGAACCCAAGTTGGTACTTCTTTGTAAGGGGAACAATCCATGAAGACGAGCTGATAGTCATAATCTATACCCAAGAAATATCACCAGGCATGAAAAATCAAATGAGCACTAATAGAATCGTGTTTGGGAATCTCATTATATCACTGTCCCCTAAAGACAGATCAACTCAGGAAAAATCAATAATCAAATTATAGAATAGAACCAAACTTTTGAAAAAATGGCCTTAGTAGATGTTTAGAGTGTTCTCCCCACAATATCAGAATACACATTCTTCTCAGCTGCACATGGGACATTCTCCAAAATAGACTGCGTACTGGCTCAGGGAGCATCCTTAAGTAAATGCAAAAGATTGAAATTATCCCATGCATATTATCTGACCATACTCTGTGTGTGTGTGTGTGTGTGTGTGTGTGTGTGTGTGTATGTGTATGTGTGTGTGTGTTTCTACAGATCCAAGAACAAAGGACATTTTAAAAAACACACAGGGTCAAGGAGATGGCTCAGTGGAATAAGCGCTTCCCTGACAAGCGCAAAGGCCTGAGTCAATCCCCGGTTCTGCCAACAGCAACAACCCCCCCCCCCACAAATCTCCTCCGCCCAGCACTGGAAGTCGTGAAGTCAGCAGGCCTCCCAGGTGTCTTCTGGCCAGTGTCAGCCTGGCTCTTGCCCTCCCACTCTGCACCTTGAGCCTCTCTTGTGTGGTACTGCCTGCAGCGCACTGTGTTGCACAGAGTGGCAGAATTGGTAGGTGCCGTCTGTTAACTCCACTGCCAGCAGGTGAAAACACACCATCAAAGGGATAGGGTGTTTTCTTTTTTTTCTTCTTTTTTTTAATATGACTGTTTCAATAATTAATATATTTTACATTGTTATTTTCTCAATGGTTATCCATAGTACAAGATGCACACAGAATATCTTGTCCAAACACTATTAGCACAAATCTTTCTTCTCATTGAATTAAGTGAAAGTAGCTGTATATCTATCCTAACTATTCTGTTTATACAGATACAAAATGATCCTTCCTTTTCATCCCCTTTTTTAGTTTAGTCCTGTCAGAAAAGGGTATTCTATTGGCATCTAAATACTGTAGGTGCATGAATTCAGCAAAACAATCCAACACAGCCCAGCAATCCACAATAGTAGTGGGTTATCCACAGAAATTGTTGACTTGAGCTTTTCACAGCTCAGCATATTAATATGGCTTTGCTTTACCTCATTTTTATATTTTTCTGCTGGATGGTTAAGATCAAGATAAAGCAAGATCTATATAATTAGAGATGTAACTTTTGTATCTGATAAGGTCAGTCAAGTGCCCTCTGGATTTATCCTGTAACCCTGTACCCCTGGTTACAGATCCTTTGTCAGTGTCAGCCATGTGGACGAGTCACCACCATTGCTTGACCAATTTGCTCTCTGTGAAAGCTTGAGAGAATGTTTTCTCTCCATGTAACTCTCCTTAGGTACACTCTACATCATCGATCACATTGCTCTGTGGCCCCATAATCTCCTTGATCAGAAAATTTGGGACACAACTGAGTTACATGACATTACATTATATAGGTTCTATTTACTGAGTCTTCTCTGACCTTCAATGGCTATGGTCAAAATGTTGGCTGTCCTTGCAGCCCTTCTATTTCTCTAATTTTTGGCCTGCCAACTTAGGTTGCTAACCCTCTAGAAGAGAAACTTATTATTACCCTATAACATAGGCAGTTGAGTTTAACTTCACTGTCTGTCTGAATATCAAACATTTTAGGTATAACATGGAACAGGTATTTTCCATCAAGTATTGATATGTTAAACATTAAGTCCCTACAGAATATGGAGATAAAAATTTTAAAAATGAGGAGTGTGTGGAGAGCTTCCTGCTACCCTGCGCCGGCGGAACCAGTCCCAGCCCAGGGGCAGCGTGGGCCAGACCCTCTCCCACGCACTCGGGCCGCCCCCCACAACTCCGCAATACTTCTCCCACCCCGCCCGCCGAGTAGGAATTTCTGCCGACTTCTGGGAGCCCCGAGACCCAGTCCTAGCCCAGGTCCAGTGAGTGTGTGGAGAGCTTCCTGCTACCCTGTGCCGGCGGGACCAGTCCCAGCCCAGGTGCAGCATGGGCCGGACCCTCTCCCTCCCCCTCGGGCAGCCCCCCACCACTCTGCAGTACTTCCCCCACCCCGCCTGACAGTAGGAATTTTGCGGACCCAGTCTTAGCCCAGGTCCAGTGAGTGTGTGGGAGAGCTTCCTCTTCCCCCTACTTCACCTTGCCCCC
>NW_004525540.1:0-1044 GCF_000260255.1 Octodon degus
ACTGTACAGCTAGGGTTTCAGCAATGAGACATGAAGTCAAGGTGAGATGAAGATGTGGACCCCATCAGCCACAGTGAGCCCCATGCTTGTGTGCAGGACAGCCTCCCCTGTGGCCTGAGCATGGCAGGAGAAGCCCATTGGCAGGGCACTGAGAGGGGCTGAGCTGATTCAAGGAGTCAGGAAACAAGGCCTGTGTGCAGCAACAAGCTGGCAGCCTCACTTGCCAGGTTGGGCCCTGAATTTGCCTCATTTTTAAAGTGATCTTTACCCAATATTTAGGGGTGCAATATTTTGTGTGACTGACACATAAAATTTATTTTACTTTTGGAAAAAAAATAAAGCAAAATTTCAAAGCAAAATAGGAGAATAACAATAGTTAAGACACTGCATATTGTTGTCTTCAAAATAATTATTTAAGAGTATAAGATATAGGCATAAACATTCTCCAAGTCTTATTAGCACAAACCATTCTTTGCAATTAGCTGAGAGACATTAGTAGTGTCATTAACTTGTACATTTTCTCTTTCTTCCTTTCCCCTTTCCTTCACTCTACTTTCTCTTTCCTTTTGAAAAATTTCTTCCCATTTCACAATGAATATTGTACATCTTGGACCTCATTTACTCTTACGACTTCTTATGCCAGGGAGACAATATGATGTTTACAAGAATTTGATCTATTTCACTTATGAGTATGGTGTCAAGTTGCATCTATTTACTTACAGAAGTCTCAAGTTTATCCTTCATTATACCTAAATACTCTAGTGTAAAAGGAAAGTAAAGCCACATCATTTTAATGCAATCCTATTTTGATAACATGTGTTGTTTCTAAGATTTATATTAAAAATTACAGTGCCATAAACACAATTGCTGAGGTATTATGTTTTTTGTTCCTGTGGAAAGATGCACAAAAGGGAAAGAGCTGGGTTGAATGGACCGCTAATCCTAATTTTTCAGAGTCTGCATGCTCATCTCTACAGTACTTGTACTAGTTTGCATTCCTGCAAGAGTGGAGAAAGGCTCCTTTTTCCCCACAGCCCATCCAGC
>NW_004525540.1:2310-4154 GCF_000260255.1 Octodon degus
TGTGTGAATGCCTAAGTGTGCCAGCTCAGGTGGGGGAACCAAGAGCTAGCCTGGTCATAGACAAGAGGAGCAGAAATCACATGGAAGGTACATGATGACAATGAGCTGTGAAACCTTAGGAAACAAACTATTGGTAGAGAATGCAATGAACTTAATAAAGATTCTCATTTATACTTCTGGAATTGTGTTGCACTTACTTCAATTAATATCACATTAATTTAAAGTGAAAAATTATGAGACATTTGGTATGTTGTCCACCTTTGACACTATGCAATTGCTGCCTGATTTACTGCCTTTCAAATTCTACTGATGAGTGACACCTCGTCATCTTTCATTCACAAAGGCTGTGTCTTCCTGAACCTGTCCAACTCCATTTCTTTCATTTTCTCCTGACTCCAACTCCAATTGGACACATTCTTGTTGCTTCACTAAAGAAATGCATGGTATCTCTAGTGATACAGAGATGTCTACACCCAGTGAGGCCCTAAAGGGACATCTCTGGGAGAATGAAAAGCCTCATTTGGTTAGAGAAGAGTAGATGAGGAGAATGTTGAAGATTCCTACAGGAACACTTTTAGACACAGAGCAAACCTGTATATATCTTTGTTTTTCTTTGCAATAGGCATGGCAGTAATCCCAAATCTTGCTTTAGCACCGTATAAGAATATACCCACAGTTGGTTGGTCATTCCTGGCTTATATTTTCTATCTATTTCACATAGGGAATACAGTTCCTACATTCAAGACCAAGACCAGAAGTTGTTCTTATTTCATCAGAAATTACAGCAAGGGATATATGCCTCATTTCTCCTGTGTCAACATCTCAAGGACCTCCTCACCTGTGGTGACCCTAATACCATCCAGGGTCACAGCTTCCATGAGCTTCTGGCTGTGGGCTGCAGGCTGGCAGAGGACCTTGTGCGAATGCTCAGTCCAGGTGAGGTGTCCATAGGCCTTGACTACCTTGAGGAGCTCCAACATTCCCAATTCTTAAGACAGTATCTACCTAGAGGGACTTTAAGTTCCTAGAATCCAACTGTGTCCTTTCTTCCCCTCAAATGTGGTCTTTGGCTAAAGTGAGAGCATCCATCAAGAGGGAAATCAGAAGACTGAGATGTGGAAGGGGCAACTTGTTGGATAAATAATTATTTTGATGTAAGAAGGAAAGTTTCTCACCCTGCAGCCTGTTTTATTTAGTTTACTGGGGGTGACTCATCATTGCTGTCTGTTGAGGTTTGTTCTCCTACTCTTTAAGAAATGGATCATACAGTCTCTATAGCTACTTTACTTGGGAAAGGAATATTTTTGTGAGTGTTCCTAAACAAAAGATCTCATTCATGGTTGCATTTTTTTAGTTATTTGGCACAGTATTTCTGATGAGGGGAGTGTTGACTGATAACTGAGCACTTACCATAGATTTTCCCCTCATCATAGATCCCAGGCAGATCTGGTGCCTTCATCATGACTGTTGAACCACTATGTTAAAAATTGTTGTTAATAAAAGAACCATAGGTTTTTCTTATGGTGTACTGTCTGTGTTTAAATTCTATGAGTTTTGTTAAACGAACAATTTTAGAGATCCTTGAAGGCAGTGTCCTAAATGTCTGCTCTACTTCTTCATCTAGCTCCCTTTCCCAATTTCTCAAAGAAATGTCTCTGTGTACATTATTGATGTGTTTTGTGATTTTTTTTACACGGTGTGTCTTATCTTTCAATCATTTAAGAGCATTTATACAGAGCAGAAGTCACTTAGCAAAGTCAAATCAATTGTTCTTTCATCATGAGTTCTGCTTTGGGCACTGTGTGTAAGGAGTGACACCCCAACTGAATGTTCAACTGAATATT
>NW_004525540.1:5424-5886 GCF_000260255.1 Octodon degus
GTGGACATAAGGGGCCAGGGAGATGGCTCAGTGGGACACAGCATACTTGTAGGTATATTATACAAGGAAACTGACCAGACTAAAACACCTATCATGTTACAATAAAGTGTCTTGAAATGCACAAGATCTCGGACTCTCCAGTTTCTCAGAAGTCGTGATGTTCCTCCTGTTTGTGCCACCCACACTGTAGGCAGGGATGAGTCACTGATTTTTTGTTTTGTTTTGTTTTGTTTTGTTTTTTATAAGGATATTTTTTTTGCTCTGAATGCCTTCAGGGCAGGTTTTGCTGGCTTGAGTTGGGATCACTGATGTAGTTTTTGTGTGACCTGTGTGTCATAGTTCAATGATGCAGCAGCCTTAGACTCATTTTCCACAAGCTCATTTTCCAGCCAGAGCACTGTACATTGCCTCCTGTGTCCTGCCCTCATGCAGGGCATTCTTGCACAATGATTTTCTATTTGT
>NW_004525540.1:7308-7797 GCF_000260255.1 Octodon degus
ACAACAGTGTCCAGTCTTTAGACCAAGATCCCCTGTGTCTGTCTAATTTGGATTACCGTATGCAGTGAATCAGCTGTGTGGCCATTGGAATGATTTGTGTCTGTATATATTTGCAGATCCTCAGGAGGCTGGGAATGAAGACAAGGAGGCAGATCATGTGGTACCGAGGTAAATCTGAACATCATAGGCTGTAAATGCAATAATGACTGCTGGAGATTTAAAGTCCTGGGAAAAGCAGACACTGCTGCATATTAGTGGTTCTTCCTTTCTACCAAGCAGGAATGGAGGCTGTTTGCTTGTATGTTTGAGTTTTTACCTTCGCTTTCTTATGATGTGTGGTAACCTAGAGTGCTTGTGGCCAAAAGCGAATGAATCTCATGTTTGCCTGCACTCACGTTGAAGGCTTACATTTTCCTGTGGGAAGTCATTGGGATGAGATGCACACCGTATTTCTTTAAGTTAGGCTACACTTTGTTGACTCGAGATCCT
>NW_004525540.1:10739-14639 GCF_000260255.1 Octodon degus
CATATTAATTTTTTTATGATTTTAGAGTGCTATTAAGGATTAGTTGGTATGGAAGTAGAGAAACCGGCAAATAGTCCTATGCTTAGACCCTAGATTTAGTGAGCCTATGGTCTGGGCTGTCCCCTATTAAAATGTTTTCCATTGTCCCTACTATCTTTCAAATTTGTGTACAACCTTATGCATTATCCCTGGGACCTAGTTATATTATTATAGTTATATGATTATAACAGTGTCGTAATGTTTGCAACAGACTTTTCATCTGGTTCCTCTAGAGAAACTGAGTCATCGTGCTTATGGAACAGGTTTCACACAGGTATCCTGGTTTGCTGCTCAGGGAGCTATTATATTTCTAACAGGTGATGTGTATGTACTCAATGGTTGAGCAAATATTTGTGAATTCTGTTGCAGAAAACCAGGACAATGAAAACAATGAAAAAGATCAGGAAGCTCTGGGCCTCAGGTAAAAATCACTGAGGTTCTGCAACAGGTTGAGTAATGTGCGTCCGCTATCAGCATTGATTAAAACAAAAGATCATATGCAACCACGTATTTTGTCAGCAGAGGTAAACATAATTGTTGGAGTGATTACATGCCTTCAAGTAGTGAAGAAGCATCTATTTGCACAAGGTGTTCATTTTCCTGCAACTACATGTGCATACCTCAATAGAACCACTCCGCTTACCAACATAAAACATACAGAATGTTCTCCTCAGATTATTTATCAGGTGAGGATAAGATGCATTTCTGGTTCTTTACGAGGCACCTTGTTTGTTGGCAGAGTTTTCATACCCATGAACACACCTGGGAAAGGCCTCCCATCATGTCACAATATATATAGAAATTGTCGAGAATATGCAAGGTATCTTTGATGCTGTACTACCCTAGGAGCAATGAATGTTTTACTTTATAAAAACTCAACAGAATTTAATGAAGAGGTAAAACAACTGGTTTGCTTTTAGGTGTGTAAACTGGTCATGGTAGGGTGATACAGGGAGCATTATGATTGTTTCTCCATGAGTTCATTTTCTAGTCAGTACACTGACCTTCCCTGTCTGTCTGCCTCTGTGATGGCACATGCACCATGTTCTCCACCTAGGAGAATAAATGACTACTCACTGAAGGTCATGCTCCTGTTATTCAGTGACTATTGACTTATGCCTCTCTCAAGACTACCAAGCAATCTTGTATTCAAACTCTTGCTTTAGTACTATTCTTTATCTCATCAGGCTGAACACAGAGATAATGGACAAGGACAAAATAACAGCAATCCTGCCAGACTCCTTGAGTGAAGGCCCTAAGACATGCAGCCGTGAGGACGACTTACCCAACAACCAGAAGCCTTGCTGCACCAAATGTGTGCCTTCAGATGCACAGGAAGTCTCATCTTCTCCTGATAGAGCCCGTGAGTCCCCCTGATAAAGAGAAATGAAAATGTACAAACATATCTTCTGAGAGTGGAATGGCAGATTCAAGGTCCTGAAATTTAATGGTCCCTTCTAACTTTATTTACAGAAAATACCAATGGAAGGAAGGATGAAGGCCCACAGTCAAAGGCCTCCAGGTAACTCTGAAAACCCATGACCTATAATGGTAACTAAGGTCCTAGGAAGATCTCATGGGCAGATCCCTGGGAAACACAATCAAATGAGTGCAGTGCATCTATGTCATCCAGTGAAGGCACTTGAAAGTATCCTTTACTCTTGATCTTATTCAAAAGGAGAAGGAGTCGTCAATATTTTAACGTGTCTCATTTTGCTTTATTTTCTGATATTCAGTGCTACTTCTGATGAGTTTCTTACGTGACTTAAACAGAATTCAGAAGAGCTATTCATACTCATGGAGTTCAAAATTGTCATGTCTATGATATTTGCTCACTTTATGATCATAGTACAGAGTTTTGCGTCTTTGGTATTTGCATGTTGGCTTTATGTCTTTGTTAATTTTCACTTAGCTAGAAATATGGAGAGATAAAGAAAATTTCAAGACTCTGTGAGTACTAGATAGAAAATGTTTCAGGAAATCACCTCCTTTTTTCATGGAACTACGCAAAAATATTTATGCACTGTTCACGCTGCATGTGGCATCCTTCAATTTGAAGGGTTCTCCTGGGATGTATTCAGAGAAATCTCTCTCAGACTCCCCATGATTAATTTGAAATCATTTCCATTATCTTTTTATCCTTTTTATTTCTCTCTCTTAGGAAATATTCTAGCATAATTCATCATCATGGCAAGAAGCTGACCCACTTTCGAAAGCAGCTTCGAGAACGGAGAGATGCCGCTTTGTCCCTTGAACAGCACCTGGAGTTTCTACTCACCCAAGATGACCCCAAAGACTACTGTGATCGGCGACACATAAAACATCTGGATCAGGGATGTAAGATGGCTGAGGTTCTTGTGCTGAATCTCAGAGAAGGTGGAGACACACTCCCCAAGGAATGGAAGCTGAACTGGGGAGATGGGCATGTCTCTAAAGAAAGGGAATCTAGAAATGGAGACACATTTCTCTCTCTTTGAAGGTCACACTCCTACCTCATTTTAAAAAGAGTGACAGGTGATGAAAATAGGCATGCAGATGTGTCATGTATGATTATCCACTACACGCAGAAATGTTAGCATTATGTCCTGCAATACAAAATTGTGGTAGATCAAGAGTTGAGGAAAGAGAAGGGGTGTAGTGTAGGATGAAGATAGGAATGCAGATGCAGTGCATTCTATACCAAATACGCACACAGAAATTCAGCATTATTTGTCAGACATTATGTATACATAATATACATTGCTTTGCTGTGCAGGCCTCAGACCACTCCACATTTGAGAAATTACGATTTCCCTGGTGCAGTTCTGCACATCTAGTTTAAGCTGTGAAGGTATCAAGACAGTTCCAATAGGGTCGACCAGATAGCTCAGCAGACCAAAGTGCCTACTCAGGTAGACTCAGAGACTGGAATTCAATCCCTGGCTTGCAGTTCTAGTTCTGCTTCTTGTGTGAGATGACCTGTAATCCCAGCACTTGGAAGGCTGAAAACAGGAGAATCCCTAGAAGTCTGATCTGTGTAGTGAAACTCTGTACTAAACACATTTTTAAAACAGACTTTACCAATAGAAAAGAAAAGACAAACACTCTAGGATCAAGGCAGAGCCAAAGGAAAGGCTGTGTTTTGGTGCAAGGAAATAGGTTTGGCAAGTGTGGAGTGTTTCAGGGATATTTCCATGATGCTATCTGTTCTATAGTTGTGGCTGGATTTTGATTAAATTTCTGAGCCTCTGCCTGTCCAATGCTAACAATAAACTACAGAATAGCTATCACAGCACTTATAGAAATATTTATTAGTGCATTTTAAATACAATAAATTCATTGAGTATGTAATGAATCAGGACTTTGACATGGAGGAACTTGGTGCTGGGAAAGTTGATTCATACTGAAATACTTTCCACACATAGGACCTTCCTGGAGAAGACCACAGAAGCTGCCTAGTAATACACAGGGAGGTGAGAAGTGCATAGGAGCATGCCTTCTGGGTTTTGGTGGCTTCTTAAAGAAGGAAGATGGCTTGAAAAAGCCATGGAGTGACAGATTCTATATCTGGATACCAGGCTTGTGGCAGGTGATTGGATACAGATGGAGTCAAATGGAAAGCTGCATTTGTATCTGATCACTTGGGGAACAAAATATATTTTTAACTCAAAATATCCTTTCACATTGATACCCAACTCAAAGTTAATTTTTCTGAATAGTCATAATGACAAGTGAGATACAGTTTTTCAATTAAATCCTTGGACCACTCAGTATACATCTCTCAGTAAATTCTAAATGCATACACAAGTATTTATGTCACCATGTTCCTTTAGGCCTTGGTGGTCCAGCACTACCTAGTTTCTGATTGTTTTTATTAACTTG
>NW_004525541.1:0-754 GCF_000260255.1 Octodon degus
ATACAAAAGTCACAGCAGTGAATCAACCCTGCCTACAGTGTTGATATCATAAATAGCAGGAAGGTCAGTATTCCTCAGAAACTGAAGGGTCCAAGACATCTGGTGCATTTCTAGATTATAACAGGATAGGTTTTTTTTTCACTCAAAGGTTACTTGGTATAAAGCTCTGCTGGGCCAGCCAATAGCCCAGTGGATTAAAGCGCCTGTTTAGGCAGATGCAGGAGCCAGTACTTTGATTCCCAGGCCTGCCGTGCTGGTCCCGACCCCAGGGTGCATTGAGACTGATTGAGACTGGGCATAGAGGCATGTGACTTTATTCCCTGCACATTGAAGTATACAAACAGGCAGATCACTATGAGTTCAATCTACGCAGTGAGGCCCTACAGACACTATACAGCCTGCCCTAAAATACAAAACAACAACGACAAGAAAAAAACCCTGCTGATATGCTGTGACTGTTGATATATTACCAGGCATGCACTATATCCTCCACTCAACCATAAGACAAAAAAGAGTAAATTCTGCGGCTTTATCTGTGAAGTGATTTGTTCTACTCAGTTGCATCTGAGTAGTTCAAGAACAATGGGCACCTTACGAAAAATGGCACTTCACAGGGTGATAGATTGTTGCCACACTGGTAGGATTTTGTACATTTTCATCATAATCCTATATCTATCTATCTATCTATCTATCTATCTATCTATCTATCATCTATCTATCTCTTTATCTCTCTATCTATTGTTACTTATGGGTG
>NW_004525541.1:3934-4662 GCF_000260255.1 Octodon degus
AAACATAGGCACACATATGTCCCTATGATATGATGTTTTCAGATCCTCTGGAAAAATTTCCAGTAGAGGAATAGCTGGTGTAAGGGTGATTTCCAACTTTTCTAAGGAGTGTCCATACTGTTTTCCATAACGTTTGAACAAGTCTACACTCCCACCAGCAGTGGAGAAGGGTTCCTTTTTCCCCACAGCCTCTCCCACATTAGTTGTTGGGTGATTCCTTTATGATAGCCATTCTTTCTGGGGTGAGATGATATTTCAATGTAGTTTTAATTTGCATTTCACGAATGGTTAGCAATGTGGAGCATTTTTTCATATATTTATTAACTTCTTTAATTTCTTCCTATGAGAAGCGTGTGTTCATCTCAGATGCCCATTTCTGGATTGAGTCTTCAAATTTTGGGAGCTAAAAGACCCAGGGGAAGAAGCCAAATAGTAACACAGATGACATCACCCAAATGCAAGACTTAGGATATATCTATAATAATCTCTGCGGGAGAAAATAGACCAAAATAATTCATTGAATCAAAACAGAGTGTAAAAACTGAACCACACAAGAAGCTAAGAAAGTCTCCAGGGAGATGCAGTGGTGAAAAGTCATTTTAATAAGAAATGCTAGAAGAAGTAACTATCCATCATTCCAAGAAAATAATGTAGACAAATCCCTAAGATAGACTTTGGCCCCTAAGTTAAGTTAGACTGGATCATAGACCTAGAGTACAAAAGACAAT
>NW_004525541.1:6056-6829 GCF_000260255.1 Octodon degus
TGAAAATTCCATACCCTACATGAAATACATGGAACCTAAAATCTGGACACGACCATATAAACATTGACTCAAATTTTTGTGATGCTATCCTTAGTAGGCCTAAAGTAGGATTCAGGTTTAGTGAGCTGTCTAATGCAAAGGAAAATAAAGATAAAGACAGGTGTCTTCTGTGTCAGAAAGTGTTCCTATAGGATTTATCAACATTCTCCTCCTCTAACCCAAACCAGGCAAATTCCTCAGCCTCTGCAAGATGCTCCATTAGGGACTCATTGGCTGTAGACATTTCTATGTTGGTAGAGACACAGTGCATTTAAGAATTGAAGCAACATAAATGTGTCCAGTTGGAGCAGGGATTAATTGGTGCAAATAATGAAAAAAAAAAAAACCAGTTTGACAGGTTCAGGCATACATAGCCTTTCTGAGTTAACAACAAGTTATCATTTGTCAGTAGAAGAATTTGAACATAGCAAATGAGGTGACAGTTGTGGAGTATCAAAGTTGGGGAATACACCAAATGTCCCATAATATTTACTTTAAATTAATTTTATATTAATTGAAGTAAGCTCAAGGCAATTGCACGAGTACAACTGAGAAGGTTTATCAAAAGCTTATTGCAACAGTCCCAGCCCAGGCGCAGCGTGGGCCGGACCCTCTCCCAGCCCCTCGGGCCGCCCCCACCACTCCGCAGTGCCTTCCCCACCCCGCCCGCCGAGTTCGATTTTCTGCCCAGTTCCGAAAGCCCCCAGACCCAGTCCTAGCCCAGGTTCGGTGAG
>NW_004525541.1:13366-13917 GCF_000260255.1 Octodon degus
CAGGCAGGTGAGGTGACTTTTCTGCCTTTTCAGGCCTTCATCCAAGTTCTTCTCAATGCCAGTCTCCCTAGCATAATGAAGGATATTATAAGAGAAACAACTAATAGGGACTCATGTGAACACCTACTCTTTGTTTCTTCTCCTTCTTCTTCTTCTTCCTTTTTTTTTCTGGTACCAGGGCTTGAACCCAGAACCTTGTACTTGCCAGGCAAGTGATTATTGTACTGAGCTATCTCTCCAGCCCTACTGTTTGCTTCTGATGTATCCATTCCATCTCCAAATTTAATTTTTGACATAAAAAATACCTAAGAAACTAGGACTTCTTAGGAAGCTGACTTTGAAACACAGGAAAGTGGGAGGGAGGAGCAGTGAAAGACTCCCTGGCAATCACTGCTCCTGCCTGCTCTGCTCACTCAGGGTTGGGGGACACTGAGCCTTTGACTCCACACTCATGCAGATTCTGGAATGGTGGGTAGCTTGAGCAGCAAGTGTCAAGGTCTGGCCTCTACTGTAGTTGATGAATTCGTGGAGACCAGTTGGTGGTGTCAGCA
>NW_004525541.1:14676-16222 GCF_000260255.1 Octodon degus
TGAATTGAAAGCAAAGGCCCTTCCCCAAGCATAGTTTTCTCTTCCTTCAGTGTCCAACATCATTAACAGCGGCTATGCCCTTATTACCTACCAGAACCTTAGGAGTGATATAGACTCACTTGTTGTGACAGGCTGGCACTGACTCATGAGTGAAGCTGCCAGGGCATTGGCACCATCACCATGGGCTACAATACCAGGACTGACAGAGAAGGAAGCTGATGGGCTCCAGATACAGAGTGATCCATGACATTAGTGGCTTCACTTTTTGTCATGCATGCAGTGGGACTTGTTTTGATGGTTACATTCAATGGAACCCAGTGTTGGGCTATGTATGCTGCTTTAACACTGGCCTGAAGGCATCCAGCAATGATTGTTGGGCACCAGGAACATGAATACAAGCAGATTGCCAAGACAAAACTAAAAGTTCAAGGCAGTACACCGTGGTTAGAAGAATTTCATCCGGAAATTCATTCAGAGGGGCAAGAATTCTTTGTTAACAACAGGAAATTATACAGAATTTGAGCCAGGACAGGCTTGAATTAATAACATGTGAAACACAGCAACAAAAATATACATGAAGTTCTAAGATTTCTGCATACGTTTTAGCACCCTGAGAACAGGAAGATCTAATGAGTCTGGAATGTGGGTACAGAAAGCAACTTGGTTAGAGCCAAGTTTACTGGAGCCCTGTCACTGAGCTGATCCCCAAAGTACTTAAATAATCATGCACCCTTGTAGCTTAAGCTTTCTGTGTATTGAACATTTGAACACATGAACATTATGTGTTCCATGTGTTTTGAGTTTCTGTATGCCTCATCATAATGTTGGGAGGAAATGAAAGTTTGCTTTCTGATCTTCCTTTTATATGTGTGTATATGTTTGTTTTGTGTGTGTATTTTTGAGACAGGGTTTCCTTATGCTTTTCAGGCTGGCTTTGAGCTCACTTTGTAGCCCAGGTTAGTCTGGAACTCACAATGATCCTCCTGCCTCAGCCTCCCAAGTGCTGTAATTATAGGTCTGTACCAATATGTCCAGTTCTTACTTCCTTTTAGATTAATGAGGGCTGGCCAAGTAGCTCAGTGAATTAAAGTGCCTGCAAGCAGGTGCAGGGTCCAGGGGTTTCAATCCCTAGGCCTGCCATGCCAGCCCTGCCCCTGGGGCATGCCAGGACTACAATTGAGACTGGGCATGGTGGTGCGCACTGTAATTCCAGCACTTAGGAGGCTGTGAACAGGCAGATCACTGCAAGTCCAATCTAGTAGTGAGACCCTGAACAACCTGTAGACCCTTCCCTAAAAGACAGACACACACAGACACACACACACACACACACACACACACACACACACACAAGGAATTTACGGGGCCAGAAAGATGGCTCAGTGGAATAAGCACTTCTCTGGCAAGCGCAAGGGCCTGAGTTCAATCCCCAGTTCTGGAAAAAAATTTTATTTTGATCAATGAGCACGAACTGTTCTCAAAATGCTTCTACAACTTGTTTCTTTCATTCCTGCAAAATGTGACAAAAACAAGAATGAGAAAAGAA
>NW_004525542.1:0-874 GCF_000260255.1 Octodon degus
TTTTTTTAACTTTAAATAGAAAAAATAGACATAACAATGAAAATGAGTTTCAAAACAGATTAGTACTGCCTTGCAGTAGTTATTCAGAGTACAAGACATAAACATGCTATCTTATCTAAATAATATTAGCACAGAACTTTCTTTTGAATGAAGATAGTAGCTGAATAACTATTTTATCTTCTGTATACATATATAATGTTTTCTTTTTCCCATTCTTCTTTTACCTTTTCCCTGATCATTTGTCATTTTTTTTGAACAGTTTCTTCCTAATTCATAACATCTGTCTTACATCTGGATCTTATTTACTCATTCATTTCCACACCCTAGTGAGACATGTGTTTACAGACATAGATATGGTTCATTTTTCCTATGAGTGTGTTCTCAAGTTGCATCTATTTACCTATAAAGTCTCCAATTTATCCTTCTCTCAGTCTAATTATTACTCCATTGTATTAAAAAAAACCTCTTTTATTTATTCCTTGGCTGATGGGCATGTTGTTTGTTTCCAAAAGCTAGCTTTACAAATTGTGCTGTTGTAAACATGATTGCACATATATCATTGTGCTATGATGTTTTTATTTCTTCTGTGAAGATACTTAGATGGAAATATGTGGGCACAATGGTACTGCTACTCCTAGTGTTTTAAGGAATGTACACACCTATTTCCACAGTGGTTGCACCAATTTACATGCCCAACATCCATGGAGAAGTGTTCATTTTTCTACACACCTGCTCTGGTGTTTGTTATTGGTTAATTTTTGATGAGAGCCATTCTTTGTGGGGCACAATGGAACCTCAGTGATGTTTTAATTTGCATCTTTCCAGTGGCCAATGATTTTGAACATTTCTTCATGATAAAGCAAGACATATATAA
>NW_004525542.1:5154-5603 GCF_000260255.1 Octodon degus
TTTCCTCTTTTTATGAAGTCAGATAATTGCTTACCAATTTTAGTTAATCTTTCAAAGAGCTAACTTTTGATTCATTCATTTCTTTGTATTTTTTTCTTAATCTCTGTTGAATTAATGGTATTCTTATCTTTATAATTTCTTTGTTCATATGAAATTTGGGTTTTGTTTGTTCTTCTTTTCTTAGATATTTGAAGTTCAAAACAAGGATATTTAAGAAGGGTGTTTTCATATTTTTATTGAGAAAGAAATAGAAATGAGACAGTTTCAAAACAGGTTAGTAGGACAGTTACAATAATTAATACATTGCATATTGTTGTCTTTGCATTAGTTATTCATAGTATAAGATGCAAATATCTTGTCTAAACAATATTAGTACAAATCTTTCTTCTCATTGAACTAAGAGAAGGTAGCTATATATCTATCATAACTTGAATATACAGATACAAAAT
>NW_004525542.1:12779-13575 GCF_000260255.1 Octodon degus
GATATCTCTGAAATAATAGCGTTGACAGTAAAGAATCAACTGCAGAAAGGTATAGAAGAAATCAGTTCAGAAATAATTTTGGAATTAAAAAATGTAGTGATAACTTTAATCAAAGAAGTACTAAGTACTTCTAAAGAATGCACTGATAAAAAAATAGAGCAGAATATAAAATTGATGGAACCCTTGAATAAGCAATTTGGGAGAGAAATAGAATGTATGAAACAGGTTCAAAGTGATATACAGGAAGTTAAAACCTCAATCACAAGCTGGCAAAACCGTTTGAGTGAAAGTGAAAACAGAATTTCTGACCTTAAAGACACCATTGCAGCTAGTGAAAAAGTAAGAGAAGATCTCTTAAAAACAACTAGGATGCAGGAAAAGATAATTTAATACTTGCAAGAAAATGTGAAGCTGAACAATGTGAGACTAACAGGTATCAATGAGAAGGAAAGAGTCAATACAAGTGATATAAAAAGAATATGGGCAGAAGTAATAGCAGAAAACTTTCAAAATATGGGGCAACAATCTGACATTCATGTAACCTAAGCATATAGAACTCCAAGTAACATCAACCCAATTAAAACCACACCCAGACATGTAATAATCTAGATCCCAGAGTTTCAGCAGAGGAACAGTACACTAGAAGCTGCTAAAGAAAAGAAACAGATTACATTTAAAGGGAAACCCATCAGAATAACAGCAGATTTCTTTTTACAAACCATCAAATCAAGAAAAGCATGGAGCAAAGTACTTCAAGTCTTGCAAGAAAACAAATTCCAACCCAGACTGATATACC
>NW_004525542.1:15300-16342 GCF_000260255.1 Octodon degus
GCCTCTGCATTTCCTGTTTGCTTACCCATATAAACCCAGACTACCAGAGATCCGGACCTGATGTTTTGGGAATAATCCTGATCACTGCCTATTGATATATAAATCTTCCTCCAAACCCTGTGTCTTTTTGGTGGTTCTGCTTGAGTTAGCAATACAACTTGCCTTTAATCTCTAGAAGTTACGAGAAGAGAGGTAAAGATAATAGGACTGTGCTTGTGTGTTGTCAGGTGTTTCAAAGAAGTTAGTACTTTGCTACAGATGCTATTTTGGAAAAGTATGGATGATTTTTTCCTAAGTATCACAATAATGAATGTGGAGAAGCAATTAAAACATGGATGCCAGGGATACAAGATGTTCTGCAATTAATGAAACAACCACAGACAAATAAGAAAGGCTCCCTGCCTTGGATAACTACTGAGTATCACCTAACATATTCTCTCCTTACTCATCTTAACTCAGAATCCATGTGCAATGAGCACATAAAAAAGCAATTTTGATGTTTTCAAGTAAATAGGTTTTTTTTTTTTGTTTTTTTTTTGAAATGACTGTGATGTGGCTTTTAAATCATAAACATAAATCTCTGGAATCAGTCTGCACTTGTGTCCATTATCTTCATAATAATTCTATGTATGTCATATATCTGAGTACTTATTTCTTTAGTGTAGTTGTGCTCACTTATTTACATATTGAAATGCCTACTATTTTATGATAAATTGATGATATTTTACTCGTTTGAGTACTATTATGACATTATTTATTTCCTTTGTAACCCTGTATATATGATACTATGGAATATCTATGAATGTATTTCAGGAAAAGTAAAGAAGCACTACAAGAAATACATTGTTGAAGAAAGCATTGAATCTGATAGATTGAGAACCACTGGGATTCATTGCATATCTTTGTGATTTTACGTTTCAAAGAATATCAATGAGACCCCAATGATACAACCAAAACTTGATTCAAAAATGCAAGCGTTTAAAAAACTTTGAACCAATAAATATCACTTTCTTTATCATTAGTAAACAAAAAATCTTTTTTC
>NW_004525543.1:0-10374 GCF_000260255.1 Octodon degus
TGACCTTCTCAGACCGAAAAGCTACAACTCTTGTTGCATAGGTCCTGCTTTACCTTGGTCTCAACCATCCAGAAGAAAAGTAAAAAAACGAAAAATAAGAAATAAAGCCATTCTGTTATATTGAGCTGTGCGCAACTCAGGTCAACAATTTCTGACATTGTCAATTAATCGGAAGACCCAATACTATTATGGGTTACTGGACTCTTTTAGAGTATTTTGCTGAGTTTACACACCTATAATATTCAAATAAAGGAACTTAACAAAAAAGGGGATACAGATAAATGTCCACTTGGTATCTGTGTATTCAAAGTGGTTAGGATAGATTTATAGTTACATTCTGTTAATGAATAGAATGATTTGAGCTAGTGGTGTTTGTAAATAGGGTATCAAGTCCGCATCTTGCACAGCAATTAACCACTAAGAGAAATGTATGCAGTGTGTAAATTATTGAAACTCTCCCACCAATTTGATTTGAAACTGTCTCATTGCTATTTGTTCATCAGTAAAATTATGGCAAAAAAAAAAAACAAATGATGCTGGAAAAACTGATTCTCTACATGCTGAAAACTAATACTTAATCCAGGTCTATTAGCACTCACTAAGGTAAAATCAAACTAGATTCAGGATCTAAACATTAAAACAGAAACAGCAAACCTCCTGCAATAGTAAGTAGGAGAAACTCTTGAAGACATAGGGATAGGCAGAGGTCATGAACAAAAATCAATTTGCATTGGTAACACTTGAAAGAATTAACATCTGGGACCACCTCTTCCTGAAAAGTTTTTGCACATCAAAATAAATTACCAACAAAGTGGAAAGACAACCCACAAATTTTGAAAAAATCTTAACTAATAAGCACTGAGATAAAGGTCTTTTTCCTAGAATCTATAAAGAAATAAAAAGCATTATGGCCTCTAAATTTAAAGACTCATTCCAGAAATGGGCATCCGAAATGGACTCACACTTCTCAGAGGATGAAATTAAAGAAGAGAATAAATATATGAAAAAATGCTCCACATCACTAGCCATCTGTGAAATGCAAATTAAAATAACACTGAGATACCATTTCACCCCACAAAGAATTTCTATCATAAAGAAATCAACCAACAACAAATGTTAGAGAGGCTGTGGGGAAAAGGGAACTCTTCTCCACTGCTGTGGGAATGTAGACTGGTGCAACCATTATGGAAATCAGTGTGGAAACTCCTTACAAAGCTAAGTCTGGAAATCCCATTCAAAGAGGCTGTCCCCCTACTGGAAATTTTCCTGGAGGAACTAAAAATGTCATATAATAGTGATATTTGTGTACCTATGTTTATAGCTCCATGATTTGTGTTAGCCAAAACTTGGACACAACCAAGATGCCCTTCACATGAAGAAAGGCTGAAAAAGATGTGATATTTTTATACAATGGAGTATTACTCAGCTATAAAGAATGATAAACTTGAAGCATTTGTATTTAAGTGGGTGCCAGTTGAAGATGTACTCATAGTGAAGTAAACCAGACCCACATGTGTAAATAGTGTATAGTCTCCCTAGTATAAGAACTCAAATGAAGAAATACAAGTAGAAAAGTATAACACAATTAAAAGGAAAGTGAGTATTTGAGGATTAAACAACAAAGAGAGGGCAAGGAGAAAAACTGGGAAACTTGACAAGGGCAAAGCCGTACATTTATACACACAAGTTGGGTAAGGCAATGATCTTATGAAACACGAGCAGGTTTTTGAAACTAGCAGTTGTTGGTTGGATTCTCACCCTGACTAACTATATATGCTGATACCTCTGAACCAAGCAACTGCACTGAAGATAGCAATGTGCAACAGAAGGTTCACTCTTGGAATTCCTGTCATTCGAGTCTTCTAAATACGTACTTCTTGTCACTTCATACCAATTATTACCATACTGTCTCTCAAGCAAATGTTTGTATTTTTATGTTTTAAAAAGGTAAAAAGTGAAAAAAGACATAAGAAAAAAATGTCACAGGACTATTCTGCTAAAATGTTGTATATGGTTAAATTTCTAAATTTCTGTGTAAAAATATGTAATTGTTTATTCACGTTCTTTAACTATTTTTCATTTTCTTAAATTTTTATCTCTATATTCTGTAGGTACTTAAAGTTTAGCATATCAGTACTTAATGGGAAATATCTCTTCCATGTTATGCCTAAGATTTTTGATATTCAGACAGATAGTGAGATTAAACCCAACTGCATATATTGTAGGGTAATAATAAACTTCTCTTCTGGAGGGATAACAACCTAAGTTGCAGACCAAAAATTAGAGAAATAAGAGGGCTGCAAAGACAGCCAACATTTTGACCCTAGCCTTTCAAGGTCAGTGAAGACTCAGGACCTAGGGGAACCTATACTGTAAAATCATGTAACTAAATTTTATCCCAAATTCTCTGATCAAGGAGATAATGGGGCTGCAGAACAATGTGATCAATGATGCAGAGTGTGCCTAAGGAGAGTCATATGGAGAGAAAACATTCTGTCAAGCTTTCTCAGAGCATAAATTGGTCAGGCAATGGCTGTGACATCCACATGGCTGACACTGACAAAGAATCTGAAAACTGTGGTACAGGTTTACAAGATAAATCCTGAGGGTACTTGACAGACCTTGTCATATACAAAAGTTACATTTCTTGTTATATAGGTCTGGCTTCATCTTGGTCTTAACAATCCAGCAGAAAAGTGTAAAAATGAGGTACAAAAAGTAAAGCCATATTAATATGCTGAGCTGTGAAAGGCTCAAGTCAACAACTTCTGTGGATAACCCACTACTACTGTGGACAGCTGGACTGTGTTGGATTGTTTTGCTGAATTCCCACACCTATAGTATTTGGATGCTAGTAGAGTTCCCATCTCTGACAGGACTGGGGAGGGAAAGAGGATGAAGAGCAGGGCATTTTGTATCTGTATGCATGGAATGGTTGGGATGGATGTACAGATGCTTTTGCTTGGTTCAGTGAAAAGAAAGATTTGTACTAATAGTGTTTGGACAGGATAACCTGTCTGCATCTTGTACTATGGATAACCACTAAGAAGATAGCAATGTACAACTTATTAATTATTGAAACTCTTCTCTTAAGCAGTTTTGAAACTGTCTCATAGCTATTTGTTTCTCAATAAAAAAGATCAGACTTACAGACATTCCAAATATGACCCTAAAAAAGAAACAAAAACCGAAAATAAACACACACATATGACCCTAGTATTGCACATTGCTATTTTCAGTGCAGTTGCCTAGTTCACAAGTATCAGCATATATAGTCAGTCAGGGTGAGAATCCTACCAATTAACTGCTAGTTTCAAGAACCTGCTGAAGATTCTCAGGATCATTGCCGTACCTGTCTTATACATACTAATGTATAGCTTGCCCCTGTCATGTTTCCTAACTTTTCTCCTTGCCCTCTCTTCCTTGTTTAATCCTTAAGTTCTCACTTTTTCCTTTTGCATTATAATTTTCTATTTTTATTTCTTCTGTTGAGTTCTTATACTAGAGAGACTATATGATATTTACACTTGTAGGTCTGGTTTATTTTATTTATGAGTATATTTTCAAGTGGTATCCACTTCAATATAAAGGATTCAAGTTTATAATTCTTTATAACTGAGTAATATTCCATTACATAAAAATACCACACCTTTTGTTTTTCATAATTTTATTGAGAAACAAATATTAATAAGACAATTTCACAACTGATTACTGGCATATTTTCAATAATTAATAGATTGCATATTGATGTCTTAGTAGTTATTCATTGTACAACATGCAGACATGATATTCTGTATCAAATGCTATTATAACAGTCCTCTCCATTCAATGAGTTAAGAGAATGGAGCTAGATATCTATCTTAACTATCTTGAGTATACAAATATAAAAGGGTTGTTCATTTCTATCCCACTTTTTTGGTTAGCTTTGTCAGAGAAGAGCATTCCATTGTCATTTAAATATTGCAGGTGCTTGAATTCAGCAGAATCTCCCAATATAGTCCAGTAGTCCATCATAGTTGTGGGTTTTCCATAAGACTGGCAGTGTCCAAAGTTGTTGACTTGAGCTTTTTACAGCTCAGCATATTAATGTGGCTTTAATTTTTATACTTCTTTTCCAGACCAAAAAACAGAGAGGTGGTAGCTTGGGACCCTGAGTGGGATACAGAAGCTGCTTTCTGAAGGGTAAGTGTATGTAACCCTCTCTGGGGTTCCCAGCAAGAACACTTATTGGTTTCCTCAGTGCCATGTGGTGCTGGTGTCCTCAGAAGACAGGTCACAAAGCTATATGGTGTGTTCTGCTTCATAGCTAGCATCAAGAGCTTCAACTTCTGTATTGTTCTCTGACACGTCTTCTGGGATCTCAGCTATGCCAAGCTCACCAATGGTCCTTCCTGTGTAGATATTCTCAAAGTGATTCTGCTCCACTGAATTGATGCCAATGGTTTCTGGGTTCCTGTTCATTTTTGTTCTACAATTGTTAAGATTGTAGTATGTAATGAAGGCTGCTGTCTCCCACTCAACTGCCCTAATTAAGAGGGACTCTTAACTTTTATTGTAAAACTTTCAGCAATACATAAAACTTTAAGGAATATTGAAATTTTTATTTTAGAGAAGTACAGCTACAAAAGTAATCATGTAAAATTTAACAATTCAGTGCCATGTAGTACATTCAAAATGTATGTAATTACTGCCTCTGTCTAGTTTCAAAGCACTTTAGTCATCTCAAAGGAAACCTCTTAATCTTCAATCAGGTATCTCCCATCCCTCCTCCACAGTTCCTGTTCTAGGTTTATAAAGAATAAATGGTTCTCTTAGTTACAAAAGCATTAAAACCAATACGCAAGCAAACATATATACACATATGTTCACAGCAGTATCATGCACAACAGCTAGAAATGGAAAGTACCAAAATGTTCCACTTTGGCCATCACAATCATTTTGCTACCCTGAAAAAATTAAGCATAAGTGCTCAAGCAAATACGTGGACACAGCAGTATTTTATTTTGGTACTATTCATATAATGGGCATATATGGGGTATCCCAGCTCTGGGGGGAGGAATTATTATAGTTCAGTACCCAAGATAAAATTTGGTATGTTTGTGGAATGTCAAGTTGTAGCAAAAATTGTGTTAATATAGTACAAATAATTTTATAACTCTATATTCATATTTATAGCCCCAGAATCTTCCCAACATAGTCATTAATGATTCCCACACTCTCAGAACAATGAGATAAAATGAAACCATGCAAGTATCTTTCACCACCTATGCCAAGCAAGCTGCAGTGTCCAAGTTTTGTCTCAAGTCCCTCTTTTCCTAATAATCTTTAATAACTAAATTGCAGTTGCAACTGTAATTGGTTTCTTCCATTAGACAACCCACCACTTTCTATGGAGCATGTTCATATTGTGCTTGTCTCAATTAGTATCTAGACCATCATTTCACTTTAGTCCTGAAAATGACACCTGAATGTGACCATACCCAAATCTCTCACTCCACTAGAGAATTGCTCACAGATATCCATTAGAAGAGACTTTATGGGCATAATTAGTTTTATTTCTGCCTCAGGTTTAATTTTTCTCAATTTCTTAAACCTTTCATAGCATGTGAGGAAATCATAAATATTCAGCTTCTTCCAAAACTCATTCCTTCCCTATGCTTCTTCAGGCTCTGTCCAGTATGGCAGAAAAGTGAACCCTCTGAGACTGTCAGTTTTACCGGGAGACTTTTTATGCTTCCATCAAAGTGGGGTTGAATTGCAAAAATGTGTATTTATAATCATATGTGTAACATTTAAAACAATTGCACTGAATCATTGTAAGAAATGCATTGACACCCCTAAAATCCAATGTGCTGACACGTTATCTCTGCCTTTGTATCACCCGGATATTCTCAGTGCATGTTTTCCACTCCATGCACTTATTACAAGTACATACTTGAACCACAAGACTTTTGCTTTTAGAATTCAACATATTAAACAAAAACATGTATACTAGACTCTTCATTAAATATGTTGAATTTTGTTAATTTCAAATTGATGAAAATATTCAGGGGGATATTTTCATCACACGGAGAAAGCTATTGAGCTTTCAGATTAGGTTATTGGATAGTAAAATTTTAATATTAGACACTATTCTAAGCATAAACAAATAGAACCTAAAAAACTGACATCATTTGAAAGCTAAGTAGATGACTAGAAATGCAAAAGAATTGAATTAGGTGGAGGGCAAATTGTACTCTCCATTAAAAGGCTGTGACTCTATTTCTGCAACTTCACCCTGGACAGAGCATCCCTCAGTGCCCTGTGCACCTGTTTGTTGCGGAGGGTGTAGATGACAGGGTTCAGTAGTGGAGTCATCACTGTGTTCACCAGAGCAGCCTCTCGGTTGGAGTCCAGCCTGCTCCTTTGCTTTGGTTTCACATAAATGAAGACGCAGCTGCCATACATCAGAGAAAGGACAACAAGGTGAGAGGAGCAGGTAGAGAAGGCTTTCTGCCGCTCCTTGGCTGATGGAAGGTGTACAATTGTAATCACTATGTTGCTGTAGGCAATGACAGTCATAAGGAAGGATGTGAAAAGGAGAAAAAAGACCAGGTTGAAGAACAAGGTTTGAATAGATCTGTTTTCAGAACATGAAAGATTTGCCAATGGTCCAAAATCACAGAAGAAATGAGGGATGACATTGGGCCCACAGAAGCACAACTGGGACAACTTTACAACTGGAACCACCATAAGCACAAAACCCAAAAAAAAGCAGGCAGTGACCAGCAGGACACACATCTTTGGGTTCATGATAGTGGGATAGTGCAGAGGTTTGCAGATGGCCAAGTACCGATCCAGAGACAGCACAGCCAACAAGAAAAAAATAGTTGCACCTGAGAAAAGAAAAGCAAATGCTTGTGTGAAGCAGCCAGCAAAGGAAATTGTGTGCTTCCCCAGCAGAAAGATTGTCAGCAGTTTAGGAATAACCGTGGTGATGAAACTGCATTCACAGAAGGAGAAAGTGCTCAGAAAGAAGTACATAGGTGTGTGGAGGCGCCGGTCTGCCCAGGTGATCGTGATGATGAGTGAGTTTCCCATGACAGAGGCCAGGTAAGCCAGCAGGTGCAGCAGGAAGAGGACCTTCTCCAGGTGCTGGGCTGTAGGGAAGCCCTCCAGGATGAACTCCTGAACAGCCGTGTTGTTCCATGCTCCTGGATTTTCCATTTCTTTGGTCTATTGTCACTGAACTATATGGAAGGTTCCTGGCTGAAGAATACAGAACTTAATTTTATTAAACATGTAAAATAAGCTCAGTATTGCATTTGGGTTTGTAATTTTTTAAAAAAAATGTTTCATTAAAAAGAACTGGGCATGTAGCTAATATAACTTTAACAGTATTCATCATTTTCCTGTATTGCCAACTAAGAAAGATCCTTTAGTTTTATAGAAAGAAAAAATGTAACTTAGATTGTAGCAGGGGTTATAACAGAGTGATAGTGTGCTTCCCTAGTATGCACTAGGTCATGATTCAGTCCCAAGCACCACACATAGACACACACACACACACACACACACACACGCAAACATGCACACCATGCATGCACACACACACTATACTATGGTATTCTGTCATATCTCCAAAAATTATTCCATCATATCCTAAGTGTTCTTTTTCAAAAAATAGTTTTAGACTACACATTTATAGGTAGAAAAATTTTCTGTAGTTCTCAGTGCTCTGAAATGAATTGGAATAGTCAAAAATCAACTCTAATAGACTCATTAGAGAATCAGTCCATCTCATTCTGATCTATAGCTTGAGGTAGGTGAGTGTAAAAAAATGTGTTTCCATGCTAATTGGTTAGTTAACAAAGACATTTTGTCTTTAGAACCTTCAGTCCATAGGTTTAAGGATATTTGGTGTTAAGTATTAAGAGGGACTACATGCTAGGCCTCCAACAATATTTTTCTGATTCATCCTGACAACTATATTGTTTACCTACATAGAAAAAAATCCTCTTTCTCACCTTCAACCATAAAATTCTCTCATATGAGATTTTGCCATTTTGGTCGAAGTGTTTATCTTAGATCTCTGACCCTGCTATCTCACTGAGTGAAAACAAATGCTCCTGCATTTTGTGTGTGAGAGATAAGCTCAAAACAATCACAACAATGACCATTCTAGCCAGGATGTTCTAGGCATGCCAGAAAAGTGTGGCAAGGTAGTCTAGTCACTCTAGGGCCACAGCCCATTTGTAACAGGCTCAAATTACCCAGAGCTCTAGCTGCTACTCTTTCACACTTTCAATAAACCAAGATGGATTATGGTATATGCAGCTACCATGTAAATGTAAATATAAATGAACACTCACCTTTGAGATGTCCTTTATCTGAGTGAAGATTTCAACATGTGCAACTCATCTGCAACTTCTCCTTCAGTGAATTCAATTTCCATGTCTGGAATAAACCAAAGTGGAATCTTAGTGGAAATCTCACCTGTTGAAAATATATCTATCCTAACTATCTTATGTATACATATATATTTTTTCACTAAAAAATGGTTCTTTATTTATATCGCCCTTTTTGTTTTGTTTTATCAGAGATGGGTGTTTGTTTAGACAAGATATCATGTCTACATCTTGTCCTCTGAATAAGTACTATGAAGACAACAATATGCAATGTATTAATTATTGTAATTGTCCTACTAACCTGTTTTAAAACTCTTTCATTGCTATTTTATCTTTTTTCTCATTAAAATGAAAAAAAAATAAAAAAGAAAACAGAGAATAAACCAAGATGCATTATGGTATATGCAGCTAACATGTAAATGTAAATGTAAATTAACACTCACCTTTGAGATGTCCTTTATCTGAGTGATTTCAACATGTACAACTTATCTTCAAATGAATCATGGATTCATCTGCAAAGTTCCTTGGATCTCTGGAGAACTCGAAAGTGTGCTTATTTATAGTCCCAAACAGCTTTACTACTGTCCTTGTCTCTATATATCCCCATCCTGTTCCTGAACAAATAAGAGACCATTTACTGGGCAAAACCTCCAGAGAAAAATAAGAGATGATGATGACTGATGATGATGATGATGATGATGATGATGAAATCTCCTCACTTCAAATAGCCCATTATTTACCTATTGCTTTTCTAAGATGGGATAGGGTTCCAGACTGGCCATTCATCCAGCCCTCCAGACTGGAGGATATACACCAACAGGAGCATAAATGGAAGTGATAGAAATTTATTTGATGTATGTTTATGATTCAACTCTCTCTTGATACCCATCCAGATCCATCAGGGCTAAGGATAGCGTCAATGATGTCATTAGATTAAAGAAAGCCAACTAGAAAACAGTGTCCCTCTAGGTCACTAGTGGTTGCTAATTGAGCACCATTGGAAATAGAACATATTACTATTAATAGTAACAATAAATCATTATTTAGCATCATAATTACTCCTTTATTATATATAAAATTATAATAATGTGAACTCTTAAATGTCTGAACAATTCCCATGAAAATCTTTAAAAATGGAATGTATACAATCACCTCAGGGTTAGTAAGGTACTACAGTGCATTATGTTGCTGAAGAGATTTCAGAGGTCTGGTTGAGGCTGGGTAGCCTCTGGAGTGAATGAGGTAGAGTCCTCCCTCACTCTGTAAGAAAAATTCTAGAACATTCAAGAAAACATGTTTTAATAAAAGGCAAAGTCTCATAACATATTGCCTAAAATATCCAGTTTCAGTATAAAGTTAATCATTGCACCAAGAACCAAGACTATCAAACCTTGAATTTTCAAAGGCAATTAGTAAACAACAACAGCAAGATAACACAGATATTCAGTCCTAGCCCAGGTCCAGTGAGTGTGTGGAAAGCATCCTTCTACCCAGCACCGGTGGGACCAGTCCCAGCCCAGGTGCAGCATGGGCCGGACCCTCTCCCACCCCCTCGGGCCGCCCCCCCACCACGCTGCCATACCCCCCACCCCTCCCACCAAGTAGGAATTTCTGCCGACTTCCGGGAATCCCCAGAACCAGTCCTAGACCAGGTACGGTGAGTGTATGGAGAGCTTCCTGCTAACCTGCGCCGGCGGGACCAGTCCCAGCCAATGAAATCAGTTAATTGGAAAGATTCCCACCCTGACTGATACCTGTGAACTAAGCTACTGTACTGCAGATGGTAATTTGTAAGAGTAGTTTCATGTTTGGGGTGCCTGTCATTCTGGTATTCTGAATATGGGTGGCTTGTCATGACATGCCAGTTACTGCTATGATGTCTCTCAGGTAGGTGGATGTTCAAGAAGAAGGGGGTGGTGAATGAAAGCAAGAGACAGAAAAAGGAATATTGTGGGGCTGTCCTGCTTCAAGGTTGTATATGGTGAGA
>NW_004525543.1:11114-14712 GCF_000260255.1 Octodon degus
GATGAATGTCCATTTTGTATCTGTGTATTCAATGTGGTTAGGATAGATGTATAGTTGCATTCTCTTAATGAATAGAATGATTTGTTCTAATGGTGTTTGTAAATAGAATCCCAAGTCCGCATCTTGTACAGCAGTTAATTACTAAGAAGAATATATGCAGTATGTTATTTGTTGAATCTGTACTTCTGATTTGATTTAAAACTGTCGCATTGCTATCTGGTTATCAATAGAATTTTGAAAAAAAATAACACAGATATTGAAACTATATGATAAAGGGTGAAAAGCAGCCATCATAAAAACGGCTCAATGAATTGTAGAAACATTAAAACAATTATAAATTATCTTGCCAAAGTATATTTTAAAGTTTCATTCAAGAAACAGAAAACAGGAGACATTAAAAAGGTGAATAAAGATTAAAGATATAAGGGTACAACTTTTAAAAACTTAATAAATAAATAGCTCAACACCCAAATGCAGACAACGAGAAGAAAATCAGTAAACTGGAAGATAGTGTAAAAGACACCGCCGAATATGAACAATAGAAATAAAACAGAAGTAGGTAAACAGAGCCTCCTTAATATTGGGAACCATAACAAAATATCTAATATTCATGTCATTGAAGGCTGGTAAATAGGAGAAAACTGGGCTGAGACATTTGAAAATCTGCCAAATGATGTAATCTACAGATTCAAGGAGGTAGATGAACCCAAACTGGGATAAATCAAAAATCCACTCCAAAGTTTGTCATCAGAAATATAGCAATGAAACACAAACAAAAAGCTTGACTGAGAAAAAATGGAAGCTTATATCTGCATACCCTAAGACTAACAATTAATGCAGAATGTTACCTATGAATCAAAGAAATGATTCAAATGATGATGAATTTCTCATCAAAAAACATAACAGCCAAAAAGAGTCAGGACAACAATTTTTAAGGGCTAATGAAAGTAAATGTCAACATGTAGATTTCTGTGTCCAAAATCCTCCATCCAGTGAAAGTACCTCTTAGGACTGAAGAGGAAATAAAGACATCCTCAGATACAGAAAAAGTGAGAATAAGACATCAACACACCTATTCTGAAAAGACAACCAAAGCAAGTTCTCCAAACAGAAGGAAAATGTCATCTAGTTCAATGTCTAGAAATGGTATACAGAGAGCCATCCAACAGCACTGCAGGTGAATCACAATGTTCAAGTAATCTACCTGAGAGCAAGGGAAATAAAGCAGGGAAGAGACAAACAGCCATAAATGGAAATTACAAAAAAAAAAGAAAGAAGTGGCAGTCTTAACATCTAAGACGTCAAAAATTACATAATCACATTCAACTGAATTGGTCTAGATATACCAATTGACTAGGTTAATAAAGTAAATTTAAAAACATGACATAGTTCAGTGAACCCTGGGGTCTGGACCTGCAGGGCTGGTGGTGCCAGGGATCAAACCTGGGTCCCTGCACCTCACTAAGCAGGTGCTTTATTATTGTAAGCTATCTGGATGGACCTCCATTTTGAGTTTATTTTGGTGCATGGTGTTAGATACGGGTCTAATTTTTATGTTTGGCGTGTGGAGGGCCAGTTTTTTCAGCACAGTTTTTTCAAAGAAACTGTATTTCTTCCAGTGAACATGTTTGGCAACTTTGTCAAAGATAAGTGAGGCCTATGGTAATAGAAACTGATATTTATGTAAACAGCATTGGACCAGTGGAACCCATAAACATGGAATACACAATAGACATAATTTTTGCCCAAACTTGGTTTGACAGTCATCTGAAAATCAATAGTACTATGAAAGTCTTGATATTTAATAGCAATATGGTTGGGAAAATTTGGATTCCTGACACTTTCTTCAGAAACTCAAGAACATCTGATGCACACTGGATAACAACCTCAACCATCTGCTGAGAATTCGGAATGATGGATAAGTTCATTATACCTTACGATTAACAATTAATGCAGAATGTTACCTTCAACTTCATAACTTTCCTATGGATAAACATTCCTATCAACTACAGTTTTCAAGCTACAGATATCGCAAAAATGAAGTTGAAGATAAATGTAAAAAGTCTTGTGTAGAAGTGGCTGATCCTAAATACTGGAGATTATATCAATTTGCATTTGTAGTTTAAAGAAATTCAATGAAAATTTCTCACACAATCTCAGGGGATTATGTTATCATGACAATTTTTTTTACCTGAGCCAACAAAAAGGATACTTAACTATTCAGAACTATATCACATGTATTCTAACAGTTGTTCTTTCCTGGGTGTCCTTTTGGAGCAATAAAGATGCAGTATCTGCAAGAGCATCACTGGGTATCATGACATTTTGACTATGACAACCCTAAGCACAATTGTCAGGAAGTCTTTACCTAATGTTTCTTATATGACAACGATGGATCTCCTTGTTTCTGTTTATTTCACTTTTGTATTTGCAGCCTTGATGGAATATGGAACCTTGCACTATTTTACTAACAACAAAAAGGGAAACATTACTAAATATAGGAAGATAAAAAAAGGCCTTGGTATGTTACAAAATTTCTATTGCATATACTTCATTTTACCTAACATTTCTGTTTTTGAATATCCGTGTTATATTTGCTTAGAGGAAAGACGATGGTTGAGGGCTTATGACAAAAGGAAAATAAAATAAAATACAATTGGAAAATTTAAAAAAAAAATAGCACAAAGGCCAGGGAGATGACTTAGTGGAATAAGTGCTTCGCTGGCAAGCATAAGGGCCTGAGTTCAATCCCCAGTTAAAAAAATTTTTAAAAAACCAGATTAACAATGACAGAGTGGATCTTACTAGCAAAATATCTAATATTATTAACTTAGAAACGTTCCCCCTAGTTAAGCTATAGATTCAGTTCATCTATTCAAACCCTTTAAAGTCAAGTTGACTTTTTCTTTTCAGAAATTGATGATGATATAGAAATGTGAGGAAGCAATTATATCCAAAGCAAATTTGAAGAGAACACACATTTCAAAACAAAAACTTACTATAAAATGATAGAAATCCAACTGGAGTTCATACTTGTAAGTGAAATAAATCAGACCTACCAGTGAAAACATTGTAATGTCTCACTGGTGTAAGAACTTTAGAGAGAAAATAAAATCATAAAGGTACACTAGATACTGTGGAAGGAAAATAATGTGTTCAAAGTGAAGGAAAAACCTGGATGAAGAAAAGAAGAAGAGACATAAGGAAGGGGAGAAAAGATATACTTATGTATGATATGCAGGATGATTTTGATAATTGTACTGCTGATTTCTGCTGGTCTACAGAGGGGAGCAGTTGAGGAATAATTTTCTTTCTTGTCCATGATAATTTCTCATGACTTTTTTTCAAAGTTTTATTGATAAACAGATAGCAATGAGACAGTTTCAAATCAAATCATAAGAACAGTTTCAACAAATAATACACTGCATATATTCTTCTTAGTGGTTAATTGCTGTACAAGATGCGGACTTCTGATCCTATTTACAAACACCATTAGAACAAACCATTCTATTCATTAAGAGAATGCAACTATATATCTATCCTAACCACTTTGAATACACAGATACAAAATGGACATCCATCGGTATACCCCATTTAT
>NW_004525544.1:0-1145 GCF_000260255.1 Octodon degus
TAGGATATCTCAAGACTGAGAAAGATCATATCCATCTCAGTTGCTAAGATTGTTTTTGAGAAGGGAGTCCTGTAGTTCCCTATTTCATGGAGCATTTTCACTCTAGGATTTTTTTTTCTTGTTAAAAACAGACATTCAGGCTGCTGCAGCCATGGTACAAGAGGAGCCAGATCCTCCTTTTATTGTTGTCAAATGTAGATGTCATCCACATGTTGTTGTTTCACAGAGTTTTAAAAATTAGCATTGGCAGGTTAGGTGACATTGCAGCATGGGTTCAAAGGAAAGCCTTGGAGATTTGGTACCAAAACCCCTGATCTGGGTATCTGTCCAAATTTTACAGTTACAGAAACTCCTCCTGAAGCTATCATTCTAACTCACCTGGAAATGTGATACATGGAAACAAAAGAAAGACAAAAAGAGAATATTCTATACTTTAGGAACTCTGGGATGACCCAGTGTTCTCCATAGAACAAAAGACATCATACCCCAAAACTCATGGCTTTTATTGGTGTCAATCACGGAGTTGGGTGGGAGCCACAGCCAAGTGCATAGGATAAAAAGTCTTGTAGCAGTACCAGGCACAGAGCCATCCAATGAGCAATGTACACATAATTTTCATGTATTCAAGTCTGGCACCTATACTGCCAGGAATGTATAATTTTTTCAGAACCCCATGGCCTCAGCTGAGATGCTTTCTGATATGTTAGCCCTGTAATGCCACAGGCTCATGTTCAAGCTTCCTTTGCAAATATGAACACAGGCCATTCTCACACATGTTTTGCTGCTCTGCTGTTGAGACCACCAGTGTCTAGATAACATTCTGGATAACATTCTTCTAGCCAACTAGAGAATATCTGCTTCAATATAGCTTCTTTTACACATCTCAGTAAATAAAGGAGAGGTCAAAGACAGATTTAGGCAAGGACATCATTTCTTAGAAGACAGCAACTTGTCAGCCTTCCATAGTTTGGAAATGCTCAGAATCCCTACAAACAGTGAGCAAAAGGTAGAAGTATGGAACTGTGAAAGTTTACTCAAAGTGCACCAGAGACCCCAGGGAGGTGGTTAGGACAGGAATGTGGAGCACACCCTGAGAAGGCATCCAGTAGAGTCAACCCAAGGAAGAGTCAACCCAAGGAAGAGGC
>NW_004525544.1:1916-4001 GCF_000260255.1 Octodon degus
TGCAGACTAAGATCACATTCTCACAAAAGATGCCACAGATTCCTGTCCTAACCCTCTCCCTGGGGTCTCTGGTGCACTTTGAGTAAACTTTCATAGTTCCATACTTCTACGTTTTGCTCACTGTTTGTAGGGACTCTGAACAGTTCAAACTATGGAAGACTGCCAAGTTGCTGTCTTCTAAGAAATGATGTCCTTGCCTAAATCTGTCCTTGACCTCTCCTTTATTTTCTGAGATGTGTAAAAGAGGCTATATTGAACCAGATGTTCTTTAATTGGCTAAAAGAATGTTATCCAGAATGTTATCTAGACACTGGTGGTCTCAACAGCAGAGCAGCAAAACATGTGTGAGAATGGCCTGTGTTCATATTTGCAAAGGAAGCTTGAACATGAGCCTGCGGGATTACAGTGCTAACATATCAGATAACATCTCAGCTGAGGCCATGGGGCTCCAAAATATTATACATTCCTGGCAGTAAAGGTGCCAGACTTGAATAGGTAAAAACTATATGTATATTGTTAGTTGGAGGGCTCTGTGCTTGGTACTGCTACAAGTCTTTTTTTCCTATGCACTTGGCTATGGCTCCCACCCAACTCCCTGATTGATACCAATAAAAGAAATGCGTTTTGGGGTATGACGTCTTTTGTTCTATGGAGAACATTGGGTCATCGCAGAGCTCCTAAAGTATAGAATATTCTCTTTTTGTCTTTCTTTTGTATCCATGTATCACATTTCCAGGTGAGTTAGAATGATACCTTCAGGAGGAGTTTCTGTAACTGTAAAATTTGGACAGATACCCAGATCAGGGGTTTTGGTACCAAATCTCCAAGGCTTTCCTTTGAACCCATACTGCAATATCACCTAACCTGCCAATGTAATTTTTAAAACTCTGTGAAACAGCATCATGTGGATGATGTCTACATTTTACAGCAATAAAAGGAGGATCTTGCTCCTCTTGGACCATGGCTGCAGCAGCCTGAATGTCTGTTTTTAACAAGAAAAGCAAATCCTAGAGTGAAAATGCTCCATGAAATAGGGAACTACAGAACTCCCTTCTCAAAAACAATCTTTGCAACTGAGATGGATGTGATCTTTCTCAGTCTTGAGATATCCTATCATCCCACTTATGATAGAAGTACATGTCCTCCTTCTATGAAGCTGACATCTTAATCGCATTCTTCTTGGAAGACAGAAGAAAGTGCGTGCAAACCTTATGCTTTCTCTCTTACAGCCAGAATGAACTTGTGTTAAATAACAGTCACTATGCTGATCTCCACCCCAATGAAGGATGTCCTCAGGCATCAGGTGTATCCTGGGGTGCTGAGCAGTACCTGTGGATGCCCAGCTCCTCCTCAGAGGGATTTGCATGGGAGAGGTCTTGGCCCATGAGACCTCCTTCCCAGGAAACATACAATTTATGATTGCTGCCCATCATTAGATGTCCCATGAGACCTCCTTCCCAGGAAATATATAATTTATGATTGCTGCCCATCACAGAACCTATAAAAGTTCTGCTCTTGATGACCACCTCTACACCAGTCAGAAACATCTAGCAACCTATATGTTAGGACTACATAAATACTGAATGAGCATATATCTGCCTAAATCCCAGTCAATTCGTATGCCTAAGGAGGAGACAGAAAATAAGGCTTTTTGGAGCTAAAGGATAAACTGACCTAGTAAGAAGGAGCAATGTGATGGCTCAGAATAACCAGTATAATCAAGTGTCTAGAACCACAATGTCTAATTCAAAGTTATATAAAGTATCAAACACATGTACTTCCTGTTCTCTGAATTTCTCAAAATACAAATATCTCACAATGCATACTAAACACACACAGACACATGCAATCACACACAGACACAAAAAACATGTGCCAGGAAACGCTTAATTAAAAATCCTTCAGGAAGAGGAAAAAAGTTCTTATATCACTAGTTTGATATCAACTTGATTTCACCTATAAACCTGATACTAATGGATTAAAAAATAAAGGAAGCAATGATCAACAGAAAATTGTCACTTGCATTCAACACATACAAATCAAGCCTAGTTACCACCTAGGTGTTTACATACTTAAAAGTCTGAC
>NW_004525544.1:4361-6415 GCF_000260255.1 Octodon degus
AGTTTTACAATACACATATTGCATAATTTTTGAATCCATGCAAGTGTATACATCTTCTATCTACCCAAGCCCACGCAATGAACCATCACCATCTCCTAGAACATATACATTATATATACATGTATTCAAATATACACACATGAAAATACTGCACTTCTCAAATATGTAAGAAAAAACATAGGGATCCCATACCATGATGCAGACCAGCATGGAGGAGCTGCAGACAGCGAGGTCTGGTATAACCCAGACCATGGTACATACCTGTAGGGAGGAGCCTTGCAACACAGAGACAGAAGGAGGGAAACTGTGTGAACTTGTCTTCCTGGAGTACTCCAGGTATGAAGCAGGGATGTGTCCAGATATAACTCAGGGGAATTACTTTACATGCACACTACCAGTTTGTGATCCTTTGTTATATGATTATAATGCTTGCTCCTTTAGTCTAAAGTACAAAACCATTAGTTATGGCAGTATGTCAAGTTCTAAATTTCACTTATTATTATTGCTAATTGTACTACTATAACTAAGGTATCATACCTGTCTTAACCATAAGTTTTTCCCTTCACTAATGTAGCAGAAAGTGCTAAGGCAATAACCTCACCCAATGCTACACTGAAGGACACGATGACAGTGAAAAATGGGAACCAATATCCCATTCAATAGAGAGCATAAGATCTTTAGACAGACACAACTAGGAATGTGTGACACACAAAAGAGATCCTTCTCCCTCACAAGTGCAAGGTCCAGAGTTTGATGGATTCAGGATCTCACTACATAGTTCAGACTTGTAAGGATCCTCCCATCTCAGGCTCCCTACCACTGGGACTACAAATGTGAGCCATGAAGCTTGATTTTGGGACTGGTACAGTGCACCTGGGGCTGGTATGTCATGCAGTAATGGGGATAAAACTCAGGTATTGTGCTTCCAAGGTAGGCATTTAGCCTACTGAGGTAGCTTCCCAGCCAGGAGTTGACTATAGATGCTCTGAGTGCAGTGATATAGATGGCTATGCGCAAAATTTCACAAGAAGTATCACAGATACCAAAAGAGTACTTTCTAAAATAGAAAATGACAAGACAAAGGGGCAAAATGAAATCTCAGACTCCCAACTATCCCAGAACAAATCCAGGAGACATAAGAATAGAAAAGATCGAAATTTATGTGTCTCAAATCTTTGAAATGATTGCAATTTAAGCAAAAATATAGCTCCAGATTAAATAGAGGATATCAAATCAGAGCTAATCTCTCAGGTTAATAAAAAGAGGTGACAACCATAACAAAAGAATTACTGAGTATATTTAAAGAAGACACTGATAAAAAAAAAAGTAAAGGAGCATAGAAAAGTTATGGAAAAGAAATGCCAGACCAGAAGCCAGTGGGTCCATCCCATACTGCTGGGCCCAGCTGGGCACAGACTGATGCCAATAGCCACAGGAGCATTCTCATGACAATGAGATGGCAGCATGTAGCTGGGGTGGGCTAGTCTGCCTGGAGGACTCTAGGCGTATAAAGGAAAGGTGCCCAGACAGAATTCAGTGGAACTAACTTAAATAAAAATGCCCGCTTAAGATCTGCTTTGTTATACAGCTATAATGTTTCCTCCTTTGGTCTAAAGTACAAGCAGAAGTGATAGCAGAAAACTTCTCAAATGTGGGGAAACAACCTGATATGCAGTAATCAAGGCATATAGAACTCCAAATATTATCAACTCAATTAAAATGACATCGAGACATATAATAGTCAATATCCCAGAAGTTCAGCACAAGAACAATATACTAAAAGCTGCTAGAGAAAAGAAACAGATTACATTTAAAAGAAAACTCATCGGAATTACTGCAGATTTCTCCTCAAAAACCATTAAGTCAAGAAATGCAGGGAGCGAAGTAGTTCAAGTCCTCAAAGGAAACAAATTCCAACCTAGTCTGATATACCCTGCAAAACTCTCTTTCAAGTGTCATGAAGAAGGGAAATACTTCAATGACAAAAAACAACAAAAGAAATTCATGATGACCAACCCAAACTTTCATAGAATGGTAAAAGATATTCTACAGAG
>NW_004525544.1:6515-7006 GCF_000260255.1 Octodon degus
AAGGATAGGAAATAATACCACATGCTCCAGAACCTCAGTAAAAACAAGGGTCGCAATCCTGTTCACAGAAAATCTGAATTCAAACCAAGAATGATGAAATGAGATAGACAAGGTCAGGGGAAAAATTCAGGAGGAGGAGATAACAGTCAAATGTGTGTGTGCACCGAGTTTGGGAGCACCCAGCTATAAAACACAAATTTTAAAGGACATGAAAAATCAAATAGCCAATATCAAAATCATAACAGGGGACCTTAACACTACCTTATCACAAAAAAAAGGTTATCCCAGTCCTAGTCCAGGCCCGGTGATTGTGTGGGAGAGCTTCCCGCTACCCTGCACTGGCAGGACCTACTAATGGTACCAGCACGAGCTTAGCGTGTGTGAGACCCTGTTCCACCCCCTTGGACCACCCCAACACTGCGCAGCACCTCCCCCACCACACACACAAAGTAGGAATTTCTGCCACGTTCCGTGAAACCCCAGACCCAGTC
>NW_004525544.1:11925-12775 GCF_000260255.1 Octodon degus
AAAGGTCATTACTAATGGAAAATGAAATAGAGAAGGTCTCTAAGAGCCAGAAAATTGTCTTCAGCTGTACCGTTATACCTGTAATTTTCTCTGAAGTTTAGTTTCCTCATTTGTAAAAATCAGGACATGAGTTTTCTTTATTTATTTTTTATTTTTTGGCGGTACCAGGGATTGAATTCATCACCTTGTGCTTCCAAGGGAAGCACTTATTTTACTGAGCCATCTCCCCAGCCCCCTGTATTTGTGTCATTTCCAAAAGAAAACAGGGTATATGTTCATGCTGGATATCATATTACCCTTATATTTAGTAATTATTTGGTAGCAAGGAACTAAAGTAGCTTGGATTAGAGCATCTTCTCCTTCCCCTCTGTGTTTCTTTTTCATTTACTTATTCATTTTTTTAAATGTATTTGGTACAGGGTCTCCCTACACAGCTCTTACTCATAGTGATCCTGCTGATTTCAAGGATTACAGGTGTGTTCCACCAGACCCACTCTTGGTGGCCCACTCAGTGCACCCAAGGGCGAGGCCAGCACAGCATGTGTTGCCAGGAATAGAACCACAGTCCTTGCACTTCCTTAATGCTGGGATTACAGGTGTGTGCTACTATGCCCAGCTGATTGTACTGGTGAGAAAGTGTGAGAGACAGAGAGAGACAGAGAGAGACAGAGAGAGACAGAGACATAGACAGAGACAGAGACAGAGAGACAGAGAGACAGAGAGTCAGAGAGAAAGAGAGAAAGAGGAAGAAGAAGCGAAGTGAAATGAAGACAGCAGAAACGAAGCGAAGACAAGCGAGGAAAAGTGAAGACAAGCTAAGACAAGTGAAGAGAAGCAAAGCAAAGAGAAG
>NW_004525544.1:14003-14712 GCF_000260255.1 Octodon degus
ACAACAATCTAATATTAACCCATAACCTAACACTCACAGCAAACTACTCCAAAGTAGTCAACCTTCTTTCCATCAAACAGCAGAAATGCACAGTACAGTTGTCCACACCATTGTGCCAAAAAACATGTTTCCACAATTCCCAATCCTGTCCTTCTGCCCAATTTAGTAACTTTTTCTATTGCATAAATTCATCCCCTTTGCCCTCAGTTTTTCACACTAAGGAGAAAATACAATGTGTGCACATGTGGGTCCGATTTATTTCACTTGAGTGTATTGACTGTAGTAGGGTGAAGTTACTGAAGGAAGCCTCCATTTATCCAGTTTTAGAGCTGAATAATATTCCATTGTGTCAAAATGCTACATCTTTATCTATCCCTTGGAAGATTGCATCTGAGTTGTTTCTCAGATTGAAAGAACAATGTAGTAAAGAATGAGAATGCATGAAAAAGAATAAAAAAAACTTTATGTTGGCTCACAACTTTACTTCAGATTTTAGTGGTTCCCATTCAACAATGTAAGGTGGAAAAGCCTGCAGGCAAAAACCTGCTCAGAGTCTCCAATATACAGAAAGTGAAGGAAGAAGCCAGCAAGGGAGAAAAACTTCCTGGTGATGCCCACAATGCTCCATCTCCTTTAGCCATCCTCCTGCTAACATCAGGGCAGCTGTAACTCCTGCATAACTCAGTCATCTTCCAAATATGTCCAGGCA
>NW_004525545.1:0-1905 GCF_000260255.1 Octodon degus
CTGCTGTGCCAGGCCCACCCCCGGGGCTCACTGAGAGAACAGTTGAGACTGGGCACGGTGGCACATGACTGTAATCCCAGATTTTTGGAAGGCTGAACACAGGCGGATCTCTAAAAGTCCAATCTATGTGGTGAGAACCTGTATACATGTAATAAACTACTAAAAAAATTACTTTAAAATATCTTTCACAATTGTAATTTCCATTACCTAGCAAATATCGAACAATAACTTGTATATTTCACATGATATCTTTGTCTCAGTTACTCTTCTCTAGTTGCTGGGACAAATACCCGACCCCCAAAGTGAAGGAAGGAAAGGTTTATTTGGCACAAAGTTACTGGAGGTTGCAGTCCATACTCATCTTCCTCTAACGCAGACTGGCCCACGGCACAGGGCAGTAGTTCATGGTGGCAAAAGACAACAAAATGGTAAAGGAAAGAGTAGTGGCAACAATGACTACAAAGAGTTAAGTCTGTCTCTCTTGAGGTGCATTCAGGCTATCTGTACCCCAGGTTGGGTGTAGTACTCACATCCATAATCCCAGCAGCACTCACACCCATAATCCCAGTGGGTCATGAGTTAATCACAAACTCTACAAGTCCACCCCATAACTGCATGAGGTTTGGGGGAACAAATAGACACCAGCCAAAACAATCTTTCAACTCCAAATGTTGACGATCAATGAGATCATTGATTTTCTTCATGTATATTTACTATATCTGCCACCACAGTGTCATTTCATTCATTGAAATATATTCTAGTTATAATTCTCAGTCCACTTCCACACATCAATTATTGAATGACTTCAAAGTTGAGTAGTATATTCATGCTCAATCTCTGTTGAAACTCAGATGCTCCTAGACCCCATTTTGTTGGTGAAATTCATCATTGAGAGATTCTTGTCAGGGAATCAGGATGCTGTGAAGTTTTCACACTGAATTCTTCTTGTCCACTGCTTTTACACTGGGCTGTAATTGAGAAGAGGGCACTTGCCTGAGTGAGCTTTCTTGTAGTTTGAAAAATATTGCTTTGCTTTTGGGGATGAGCATATTATACACTTTGAATCTGGGTTCTTCCAAACTGCTGAACAAAACCAGTTGAAGTTTTCAGTATTGTTTGGCTGATGGTTGTTTCGAAGTAGAATTATTCCTGGTGATGTGACACTCACATTAATTCCTAGGTTTTCTGTAGCTCACATTGAGGCATTCTGCAGCTATTGTCCTAGGAGGGAGCTGCATTCTTCTGTCATACACTTCTTCAAATGCCAATAATCTTCAGTGATTTTTTTTCAGAACAAGGGATTAAACTCAAACATTTGTACTTGCCAAGGAAGCGCTTCTTCTCCTGAGCCATTTCCCTGGCCCAGTAGATATTAAAATATACAGAATCACAAACTACAGCAAACTTATACTAATTTACCAGATTCAAAATTTCCAACTCATTACTTAGTTTTGAAAATGTGGGACCGGTGAGGTAGCTCAGTAGATTAAGCACCTGCTTAGGCAAGTGCAGGAAACAGGTATTGATCGGGGAAACACCTGCCCACTCACCCTGCCACAGGGCATCCACAGCCAAGGCTGGGCATGGTGGTACATGCCTATAATCTCAGCATTAGCGAGGCAGAAAACAAAGGGATCACTATGAGTCTGAGCTCTAGTAAGACCTTCTACCAAATACATTTAAAATACTAAATAAAATAAAATAATAGGGCCAGTGAGACAGCTGAGCAGACTAAAGCACTTGCTTAGGCAGAGTGCAGGGGCCAGGGTGCAATCCCCAGCATACATGACAACCCTGGCCCTGGGGCACAGCAAGATGGCAATTGAGACCGGGCATGGTGGCACACACCTGTAATTCCAGCGCTTGGGAGGCTGAAAACAGTAGGATCACTATGAGTCTGATCTC
>NW_004525545.1:2617-4232 GCF_000260255.1 Octodon degus
CTTTGCTTATTCATCCTGATTTGTGGACAGGAGAGTCCAGTTCCAAGAAGGCAGTTGCACCGGACTTGCCTTGTCCCTCTGATCCTGGGAGTTTATCTTAGGCCATCAGCAGGCGTATTAGGGAAATTGTCCAATAATGGCCTAGGGGTGATGTTTAGGTGAGCCTGGATGTGTTGTCCTGGGGCCCAGACAGAGATGCCAAGGGGCCGAGTGACCCAGCCTAGCACCTCCCACTTAACTGACCCTCACTATTCGTGTAAAGATCTCAAGCATGGAAAAGGCAGTGGTTGTGAAATCTTATACTCCAATTGTTGTTCACCCAGATGCCTCCTACCTGGGTTGATGATCCTAATTCTGAGAGGTAGAAGAGAATTGAAACATAAAGTATCAAATTTTCTTCTCCTGGGGCAAGAAGGAAGTTAAGTTCATTTTCCTTAGAGTCTCTCCCGCCAGCATTTTGCCAGCTTCCGAATCACTTCTGAAGTCAGTATGGGAGGCAGATGGCCTACAGTTCCACACTGAGATACTATCATCAAATGAGCAAGAAAGGACAATGTAGCCTAGGATCTCAGTGTCCCAACTGAATCCCAGACCAAAGCAAGCTTCTTGGAAGAGGACCTCAGCAGCTTGGATTTACATGAAATGTGTCTCTGCTCCATTTTCTTCATAGAAAAATGTTGAAGACTTTTTTTTAATGTATTTGTTTTTTACAGGATCTCACTATACGCATCATACTCATAGTGATCCTCCAGTTTCTAACCTCCCCATCACTGGAATTACAGGCCTACTCCACTCTGTCCTGACTCTGGCCTTCTAAGCCTGCCTTGGGGGTGGGGCTAGCACAGCATATGGTGCCTGGGATATAACCATTGTTCCTCTGCTTGCTTACAGTTGCCTAAGTGGGTGCTTTAATCTTCTGAGCTATCTCACTGGCCACTGATGAAGGTTTTGGAGCATCTTCCTACTCAGTCAAATGTTCCTTCCCAGGTGCTACAGAGATGTTTTGCATTTGCTTTCGGAACTTTGTTAGTTAAACTTTACCTGAGGACCATTTTGTATTTGTATTTGTATTTGTATTTGTATTTGTATTTATATTTGTATATACAAAATAGTTAGGATAGATGTACAGCTGCTTTTGCTTGGTTCAATGAGAGGAAGGATTTGTAATAGTAGTGTTTGGATGGGATGTCTTGGCTGCTTCTTGTGCTGTGGATGACCGCTGCAAAGATAACAATGTGAAATGTATTAATTATTGAAAATGTCCTATTAGTCAGCTAGGAAAGGGTCTCATTGATATTTCCTTCTCAATTAAAAAAAATAAATAAACTTTACCTGTGACTTCACTTAGCCCCAATTTCTGAAATAAGAGGACAGTAAACTGTTTAAATGCAAGAGACAAGTGTGACTTTGGGGCCCCAGGAACAACAAAACACTCCTAAAACAATTCCAGATTCCCTGGGAGCTGAGACAAAGATCATTTTCAGGGAGCTCATGGTTCTTTGGTTTTCAAACAAAGGAAGGTTATACTCAGGCAAATGGACACTGACCAGGACCTTGGGACTCTGTTCAAAGGTTTCTACAAGTAATAAATTTTCCCATTTAAGAGAACTGCCTT
>NW_004525545.1:5858-6359 GCF_000260255.1 Octodon degus
GTGACCTTTCAAAATGATACCTAACCTGGCAGGTATCCATAAATAATACAAAAAGTGGAAACCTTATGCACAATCTGCACAGTATTCTTTTACTCACAAGTCCACTAGGGGTTCTCCTTTTGTTGGTACAACTGGATTTAACACACTTTTTGTTTTTAATGTGTGAAAAGGGCCTTCCCATGGTGCTGTATCCTTAGCCCTTTATTAATTATTTTAAATCTTGACAGAATGTCTCACTAGGTTGCTAAGTTGCCTAGATTTGGTTGGAATTTGAGGTCCTCGTGCTTCAGCCACCTAGAATGCTGAGATTACAGGTCAGCACCACCAGGCCGGCTATGTGGTAATAAGTATTTCTTCAAACTTCCAAAAGGTATTTTATTTATTCCTCTGATGAATACACAGCAGTCTGCAGATGCATGGATGTTGGTAAGCTGAAAGGCAGCAGTCATCTCATGGAAATTGATGGGAATCATTTGTGACCATGTGACTTGAGAGCCCTAC
>NW_004525545.1:6779-7692 GCF_000260255.1 Octodon degus
CTCCAGTTCATTTAATTAAAACAGGGTGGGTGGTGGCAGTTCCCATGGACCAGGGGGGACTGGCAGATGCTTACTGCAAGCAAATTCCCAGCACTACCCTGCCCACCGCAGATAATCATCCCTGCCACCACAGCTCCTCCAGGTGGCCTACTAGTGCTCCTGAGCCCTGCCCACCCCAACTCCTCAGTCCAGCCTAACCCATCTCCACATCCGCATTTATCACAGCTCCTCACCTTGCTCCACTTCAACTCCTTAGTCCCGCCTATCGCAGGGCATCAACCCGCCCCCCAGAGCTCCTCAGCCTGGCTGACACTTGCTTGTGAGCCCCGCCCACCGCAGAGAATCACCTTCCTCTACCTCAGTCCCTTAGCCCCGCTCACCCAAGCTGCTCCCTTCCCTCTACCTCAGCTCCTCAGCCTAGCCCACCCTAGCTCCTTAGCCTGGCCCATCCCAGCTCCTCAGCTCCGCCCACCACAGCTGCTCCCCTCCATCTACCTCAGCTCCTCAGCCCCGCCCACCCCAGATGTTCCCCTCCTTCTACCTCAGTTCCTTAGCTCCGCCCACCCCAGCTCCTCAGGTTCCCCCTTCTCCTTGTGGCAGCCCACTTGGCGAGCACCAGCCAGGTCCCGCACCAGTGGTCAATCCGCGCGCAGCTCGAGGTGGAGCCGAGCCAAGCCGAGCCTAGCCGAGCACAGCCGAGCACAGCCTAGCCTAGCCAAAGCCGGGAGATCCTAAATGGGGAGCACCCTTCTCACCGCTACTCAAACAGGCACCCGGCCAGCAGAGAGAAGCGTGATGCAGCGAACTCAGACGTTGGCTCCAATGCGGTGTCCAGGTGAGAGGGCGGTAGCCAGGCTGGGTTGCCATGGTCACTGGCTCCCTCGGCCGCCTGTCCTGGGGAGGGGACCTCGGT
>NW_004525545.1:11858-13022 GCF_000260255.1 Octodon degus
TCCCCCCACCCGAATTTTTTTTTGAACCGGGGATTGAACTCAGGCCCTTGCACTTGCCACGGAAGTGCTTATTCCACTGAGCCATCTCCCAGCACCTTACTCTTACAATATTTAAATGGCAATGGAATGTCCATCTCTACAAAACTAAAGAAAAATGGAGGATACAAATCTTAGAAATTATACAACTATATGAATACTAAACACCTTAATTTTCAACAAGCAATGGGTAATTAGGAAAGAAAAATGAGAATTTAAAAATTTTTCTTTTGGGAAAGTAAATGAAAATTCACATGCACATAGGAAAATGTATGGGATGCAAAAATAGCAGTACTAATGGAGAAGCTTCTAGTAATGAGTGCCTTCATAAAAGTGCTAGAAGGATTTAAAATAACTGCACAAAATACCCCAGAAACCTAGAAAATGAAAACAAAAACAAAAAGAAAATGAACCTGAAATTTGTACAAGGAAAAGGAAAAGCACACTGAGAAAGATTTAGGAATGAAACAGTTTCAAAACAGGTTAGCAGGACAGTTACAATAATTAATACACTGCATATTGTTGCCTTCATAGTAGTTATTCATAATACGAGATGCAGACATGATATCTTGTATAAACACTATAATAGTGTTGTATTGTACACCAGTAGTGTATAATAGTAGTGGTTTGTCCACATGACTATCAATGTCAGAATTTGTTGACTTCAGCCTTTTACAGCTCAGCATATGAATACGGCTTTACATTTTTTATTTCTTTTATTTTTTTGGTGAAACTAGAGATTGAACTCAGAACCTTGTGCTTGCCAGGGCAGTGCTTATTCTACTGAGCCATCTCCTTGGCCCCGGCTTTACTTTTTATATCTCGTTTTTATCTATTTCTGATGGATGGCTCAGACCAAGATAAAACAAGACCTATGTAACAGAAAATCTAACTTTTGTATGTGACAATGTCAGTCAAATCCTCCCAGGATCTACCCTGAAACCCTGCACAGCAGTTTGTTGATCTTCTTTAAGTGTCAGCCATCTGCATGAGTCATGGCTATTACTTGACCAGTTTGCTCTCTATGAAAGCCTGAAAGAAAGTTTTCTCTCCATGTGACTCTCCTTAGGCACACTGTTCATCGTTGATCACTTTCTTCTGTGACCCCATAATCTCCTTGACCAGAAA
>NW_004525545.1:14818-15377 GCF_000260255.1 Octodon degus
CTTTGTTGCCCAGGATTTCCTTTGCTAGTCTAGGTCTTTTCTGGTTCCAAACAAATTTTAGGAATTATTTCTCTAGGTCTGTGAATTATGTTGTTCATATTTGGGTAGTGATTGCAGTAACCTGTACAACAGGTTTGGGAGTATGGCCTTCTTCACAATGTCATATCCAGGAGCAGGGATTATATTTCTATTATCTGAAATCCTCTACAATCTCTTTTTTTCAGAGTAATGTGACTTTCATTGAATAGATCTTTGCCTTCTTTACTTAGGTTAACTTCTCAGTATTTCATTTTTCTCAGTGCTAGTTTAAAAGGCATTGTTTCCCTAATTTGCCTCTCAGTGTGTTTGTTATCTGTATAGAGGAATGCTATTGACTTTTTGGTATTGACTTTTTAACCTTTTATGTTACTGAATCTGTGTGTTAATTCTAATAGTTTCTTGGTGTAGTTTTTTGGTCTTCCAAGTGGAGTACCATGTCATCTGCAAATAGAGATATTTTCTTTACCTATTCTTATTCCTTTTATTTCTCTCTCGTCTAATGACTCTAGCTAATGATTCC
>NW_004525546.1:0-5295 GCF_000260255.1 Octodon degus
ATACATATGTGTGCCACAATGTGATGTTTTGATCTATACATTATAAAAAGATTCAAACAATCCAATTACTATATCCATCCTCTCACTGATTTTCCTTTCTTATTGCGATGAGAATGTTATCTATTTTAGCAAAGGCATTGCTAGTTACTGTGCTCACCATGCCATACAATCGATCATCCAAACTTTCCACTCTTCCAATCTAACTAAGCTTTGTGCCCCTTGATCAGCACCTTCCTAATTCCCATTCCTCTATGCTTTGCAGTTTCTGGATTTGTGAGCTTGACTTTTTAGACTTCACAGGTGAGGTCACACAGTATTTGTCATTTTGTGCCTACTTATTTCACATAGCATAATGCACTCCAGCTTTGAGCATATTACTGCAAATCACGGAATCCTCTTCTTTTCAAAGGCTGAACAGTATTATATTTTTCATATATACTATGCTTTCTTTATCCATTCATCCATTGATGGACACTTTGTTTAGTTTCTTTGCTATTGTGCATAATGCTGAAATGAACACAGGAGTACAATGATCTCTTCTACATACTGATTTCAATTCTTTGGATTCACACCCAGAAGTGGAATTGCTGGATCATATGGTAATTCTTTTTTTAAGGAATTTCCTTATTATTTTCCAAAATGGCTATACATTACCATTTATAGTGTTCCAGGGTTCTCTTTTTTCCACATTCTTGCTAACGCTTGATACCATTAGCTGTTTTTGACAATGACAGGCCTGAGAAGATATTTCACTGTGCTTTTCAATTTTTATTAATTAGAGATTATTAATTAGAGATTAATTAGAACATTTGTTCATGTATCAGTTGGTTAATCACATCTCTTCTCTTGAGAAGTACAGAGATTCTTTATCCATTTTTAAATCAGATTATTTGTTCTCTTTTCATTCAATTCTTTACATATTTTGGATATGAGCCCCTTATTAGATGTATGGCTCAGAAATCATACATGAAGGGAGTAATTTTAATAATTTTTTAGTTGCTGTTTGAGACAGTGTCTTGCTACATAATTTGGGATAGGCTTAAATTCACTATGTAGCTCAGGCTGTACTTGATCTTATGGCAATCCTCTTGCCTCAGCCACCCGAGTGCTGGGATTATAGACATCCATTAGGTGGCTGGTTACTTTTAATGATTATTGATTATAATGAGATTCTGAAGACTTGAGACACACCATTTATTTTCAGGAATAATGCTTTCCATTTATTTCAATACTTACATTATACTCAGATACTACTCCTTTGTACACTTCATAGAATTCTTCAACATTAACCCGATCCATGTTGAACTATAATTAAAAACAAGACAAAATAAATCCACAGACCAATCAAGAAAATAAATAAGTCACACTTAGCACTCAACATTTATCATTACTTGCTTTGATATTCTTTACTTTAAAATGCAAATCTTGAGCTAGTGAGATAGTTCAGCAGACTAAAGTGCCTGCATGGACAAGCTTAGGCATGCACAGGTTCCACAGCTGATCCCTGGCACCACATGCCGTGCCAGCCCCACACCCAAGGTGGACTGAGCTGACCGGAGTCCTGCCATGGTGGCACACACTTGTAATCCCAGAGCTGGGGAGGCTGAGAGCAGGAAGATCACCACGAGTCCAAGCTGCGTAGTGATACCCTGCAACAACCAAATACATTAAATAATAATAATAATAATAATAATAATAATAAAATGCAAATCTTGAATAATTTACTCTTTGAAGAAAAAGTGTTAAGATCAGTTGATTAACAATAACAGTGAATAATATTTACTGACTACTTAATGTGTCATGCACTCTCCTATGTTCTTCACATGCATCGTCCCATTTAAATGACTCTATGACACAGGCAGCAATAATCACCCACATTTACTAATGGGGCTACTAAAATGCAAAAGGTTATGAAACCTCCAAAATTAGCACTCTGTCTGTAGCACTGATCCTGTTGATCTTGTTCTTATCACCAACCCTACACTTATTTGAAAAATTCTCATTCTTTTTTTTTTTTTTTTAAAGTATTTCGTACAGGGTCTCACTACATAGCTCGGACTTGTAGTGATCTTCCTGTTTTCAGCCTCCCTAGTGCTGGGATTACAGGCTAAAAGGCATGCGCCACGATGCCCAGCCTGGTCTCAGTGGCCAGCTCAGTGCACCCAGGTGTGGGGTGGGCTTGGCATATGGTGCAGGGCTCGAACCCCCATCCCTAGTCCACTGACCTATCTCACCGGCCCAAAACTCTTATTCTTGGTATAAAAAGACATATGCAATGTAATACAGCTTATTGATAGGTAAAAATTACAAGAAAAATATTACTGAAGAAAGTTACTTTAGATTATAACACAGTGAATGGAAAATAACACCACTGTCATCCCAAACATTCCAAACAATTCCCAGATTAGACTGTAACAAATCACTTATACACATTGTTTGGACTTCTTAGCACTTTTCTCAAATAAATGCGAATACAGTGTGCTTACAAAGTAAGTCTAGAACATATTCTTATTAAATTTAGATTTAAATTTACTTAGGAGTAAAATTTCATTGTATTCTAGGACCTCAAGAACTAAAATTTTTTTGTGGAACCAGGGATTGAACTCAGGCCCTTGCACTTGCCAGGGAAGCGCTTATTCTACTGAGCCATCTCCCTGGCCCCTAAGGTTTTTTCTTAATCATCTCCATATTTCTAGTTTGATTTACTGCTACTTTATTTATTTTTATTTATTTATTTATTTTTTGCAGTACCAGGAATTGAACTCAGGACCCTGCGCTTGCCAGGCAGGCACTTATTCTACCGAGCTATCTCCCCAGCCCTTTACGTCTTTATTGTTACCAAGATTGAGAAATTTTTGCTCACACAGATAATAATTCAAGCTCAAAGGACATCAAAGACATAATTAATAGTATAAAAGAGGAATTCTATTCAATTTCAGTGATTTGTATTACACTCATAAAAATGTATTAACAACAAAATATAAGATATAACTTACTAAATATTTATTACTGAGAATTTCTAATTTAGAGTTTCTAATTCTACAAAGCACTGTGTATGGTTATTTCATTTACTCTACAGAATAATTCATTTAGGCAAAAAACTGCTTTTGTTGCCTAGAAAAGAAAACTGAGGATAGGAATGTTTGCCAGCCAGGGAATAGCCTAGAAAGCAACTGACCCCAAATTCAGAAGTAGGTATGACAAGTCATTACATGTCTCCACCACAAATCTGATTAAGTAGCTACTATGGCCAATCATTCTGCTTAATTGTAGACCTACAATCATGTAAATGTTTAAAGAAAAACTTCTTAGCCTGACGTCATGGGGCATGCCTGCAATCAAAGCACTTGGGAGGCTGAGGAAGGAGGACTGCTGTGAGTTCAAGGGCCTCCTAGGGTACAAAACTTCATATAATAATTTTTAAAGTAGGCTTAAGTCCAATATTCCTGCTAATATATCGTCAATTTTTAGGAAATTTTGGCTAAGAATGTCTTTATAATCATAGACAAGGTACACCAAATAAGATTTATTCACCAATTGATAAAATTTTTCCTGGACAAATGCCCAAACTTGTTGATATTCCATTTTTTAAATTTTACATTGATGCATAGTGATAGTACATGTTATGGTACATACAGTGTAATATTCCTATTGAGTTCATGCATACAATGTATACGGATCAAATCAGGACTTAGCAAATCCACAACCTTAAGTGTTTATTATTTCTTTGTGTTAAAACATTTAAGATATTGTGGGGTGTGCAAGTGACCACACAGGGGATAAAACATGCTAACAGCAAAAGGCTCTTGAGGGAGACTCTATAAATGCAGACTTGAGAAACATCACATCAGGGGAAAACAGCTGAACTCAATTCTCTTCACTATCTGCTTAGTTAGAAATAGAGAATACTGAAAACTCAGCTTAACTCCTCACTTTCATTGTATTTTGCATTTCCAAGAACTAAATGTATTTTTGTCATTTGCTGTGACTAATGTTACAAGAAATGAATAAACTTACTCTATGAGAAGGAATTAACTGTGATCTGAAACATTAGTTCTCTTAGGGAAAGATCACATGGATAAAATGTCAAAACTTTTTAATTATAAGGTTATTGAGGTCAGTAAGTATGTCTCTTATTTTTAATCCATTTGAGCTCACAAGTTCAGAGAACATTCATGAAAGAAATTCTAAAGCTTATTTTTTAAAAAAATCATCAATACATTATGGTTTATTAGAAACTACCTACCATCTGCATAGCTGAAATTTCAAAACATGCATCTCGAATAGCCACCAGGATCTTTCCCAAAAGCCCTAAAAATGAAGAACAACAGGGGAAAAAAACTTCTAAAGCTTTTTAAGTCTATGAGAAATGCAAACTTTCTACAACAATGTAACATTTAAATGTCATTTAAAGACAGCACAAATTTTTCAAAAGAAAGAAAATCTGTAGCACAATGCATTATATTTAATCATTTAATTCATTCCCTCAGTAAATGCTTCAAGACTATCAGTGAGGGTCCTAAGGATAATATAAAAACAAACAATAAAAGAAGAAATAACAAAAATACTTTTAAGATTCTATTTTGCTTTTAAGGCTCTGCAAATCTGATGATGTTGAAAGCAAGACTTTCAAACAATTTAAAAATATCTTTACCAAAACTGAAATATCAAAACAAAAGACAGAAGAGAATCAGAGAAGAGTTCAAAAGAGAAAAATGAAATTATAGTGGAAAAGGATGACAGACTCAAACAAAAATGAAAGTATTAATGGTCTTTAAAGGCTGTGGACAGGTGATGGGTTGGGATGAAATATAAAAGGCACTAAGGAGAGTCACATGGAGAGAAAATGTTCTCTCAGAATTTCACAGAGAGCAAATTGGTCAAGCAATGACCGTGACTCATCCACATGGCTGTAACTGACAAAAGATCTACAAACTGTGGTACAGGGTTTCAGGGTAAATCCTGAGGGGATCTGTCTGATCTTATGAGATAAAAAAGTTAAATTTCTTGTCATATAGGTCTTGCTTTATCTTGGTCTTAACCATCCAGCAGAAAAGTATAAAAACAATGTATAAAAAGAAAAACCATATTAATATGCTGAACTGTAAAAGGCTCAAGTCAACAATTCTGAATTGCCAATCCAATGGATAATCCACTACTATTACGGACTACTGGACTATATTGGAATATTTTGCTGAATTCACACACCTACAATATTTAAATGGCAATGGAATACCCATCTCTGACAAAACTAAACAAAAAGGGGATACAAATGAAGAACCATTTTGTATCTGT
>NW_004525546.1:5600-7861 GCF_000260255.1 Octodon degus
ATCTATATATATCTATATATATATCTATATATATATATCTATATCTATGGCACAAGTTTTGGAAACTGTCAGAAGAGAAAAACAAACTAAAGGAAGAGAAGTCTAATTCAAATTGATGAAGATCTTAAGAGGCCAACACAGTCATTATTCTACAGATGAGTAACTTTTATAATAAAGTATGTTTGAAATTGAGAGTTTGAGACAAACTTGACATTCTATTTGTGCGCTACAAAAATTTTTCTGACGTTCCAGCCCAGGCGCACCATGGGTGAGACCCTCTTCCACACCTCAGGGATGCCTCCCCACCACTTCACAGCACTTCCCCTACCCTGCTCACCCAGTAGGAATATCTGCCACATTCTGGGATCCCCCAGACCCAGTCCTAGCCCAGGCTCAGTGAGTGTGTGGGGGAGCTTCCAGCTACCCTGCACCAGCAGGACCTACTCCTCTCAGCCCAGGCTAAGCTTGGGTGAGACCCGGACGCCCCCCACCACTCCACAGCATTTCCCCTACCCCGTCTGCCCAGTAGGAATTACTGCCACATTCCAGGAACCCCCAGATATAGTCCTAGCTCAGGCCCAGTGAATATGTGGGAGAGGTTCCGGCTATACTGTGCTGGCATGACCTACTGGTCTCAGCACCGGCACAGCATGGGTAACACCCTCTTTAACCCTCTTGGGACACCCCCCCATCACTCCATCGTATCTCCCCACACCCTGCCCACAGAGTAGGAATTTCTGTCGCGTTCTGGGAACCCCCAGATCCAGTCCTAGTCCAGGCCTGGTGAGTATGTGGGAGAGCTGCCTCTGCCACCTACTGCACCTTGTCCACTCCAGACTCAGCTCACGCCAGGCATACAGGCCTGGGGTGAAACCCTTCAGCTGCAATCCCAGCACAGAGTGTAGGGACCAGAACCACCCAGCTAGTCCAGGAGCAGAACATGTTGCCAGAGGGGCACAACAGGCTCACCCTCAAAGGCAGCAACAGGAAGGAACTGAGCATAGCAGCCAGACCCAAGCCAGGCACAGATGGATAAATCCAAACTTTGTAGATCTGCACCTGAACTTCAGTAGGTGCTCAAGCTATAACTGCAACAAATACCTACAACAAACGTCAGAAGACAGTGCTACACAAAATGACAACGGGAAGATGCAAGATGAAATTTCAGAACTGAAGCCCACCCATAACAAGTGCAGAGGACACTAACACAGAACAAACTGGGAATCACACAGCTGAAAGCAATGAAGCAATTGCTTCTGAAATAAAGAAACAGCTGCAGAAAGGTGGAGACAAACTCAGATTGGAAATGAAAAAAGAAATCCTTGAATTAATAACATCTGCAGCAAAGAATCAACTGCAGAAACATATGGAGGAAACCCAATGCCCACCCAGAACAAGTGCAGAGGACACTAGCTCAGCTCAAATGTATGAATTAATAGTGTCGATAGTAAATAAGCAACAGCAGAAAGTCATAGAGGAACTCAGAGCGGAATTCTTTTCTACTAGCTAAGCTCAAAAAAACGAATTAATATTGTCGATAGTAAATAAGTAACAGCAGAAAGTTATAGAGGAACTCAGAGTGGAATTATACTCTGAAATAAAAAAGGAATTCTCAGAACTTATAGCATCTGAAATAAAGAATCAACTACAGACACATAGGGAGGAAACGTAATCTGAAAAACAACACTGCAGTAAAAGAATTTATATCTGCTTCTAAGGAAGACATTGATTAAAAAAATAGAGGAGATTAGAAAAATGACAGATTTCTTGAATGAGCAATACAGGAAAGAAATAGATGGCATGAAGCAAAGTCAAAGAGATATAGAGGAAATAAAAATCTCAATCACAAGCTTGCAAAACGATTCAAGTGAAAGTGAAGACAGAGTTTCAGATCATGAAGATGATGGTGCACCTAGTGAAAAGGTAAGAAAGGATCTCTTAAAAACAACTAGGATGCAGGAAAAATATTCCATCACCTGCAAGATGATGCAAAGATGAACAATGTGAGACTAATATGCATCAATGAGAAAGAAGGAGTCAATACAAATGACGTTTAAAAAAATTGGCAGAAGTAATAGCAGAAAACTTCCCAAATATGAAGAAACAATCTAATATTCAAGGAACTGAAGCATACAGAACGCCAAGTAACCTCAACCCCATAAAAAAACACACCGAGACATATAACAGTCAAGATCCCAGAAATTCAGCACAAGAATATTATACTGAAAGCCACTAGAGAAAAGAAGCAGATCACATTCAAA
>NW_004525546.1:9205-9881 GCF_000260255.1 Octodon degus
AATTCAATGAAAATTCAAGCACAACTTATCGTAATTTATGGGATACGATGAAAGCAGTTCTCAGAGTGAAATTCATAGCTGTGAAATCACAGATTAGGATAACAGAACGGGAACAAAAAAATACCCTAATGCTGCACCTTCAAACTAGGAAAGGAAGAGCAAACCAAACCCAGAGCCCAAAGATGGGAAGAAATCATAAAGATTAAGGCAAAAATTAATTCAACTGAGATGAAGAAAACAATTCAAAGAATTAAAAAAGAAAACGCTGTTCTTTGAAAGATTAAAATCGATAAGCATCCTGCCAACCTCATCAAACAGAGGAAAGAAAAAATTCAAATACAAGCAATAAGGAATGAAAAGGGTGCAATTACCACAGACCCAGTGGAAAATCAGAAGATTATGAATAGCTACCTTGAGAATCTTAACTCTCACAGAATAGAAGACACAGAAGAAATGGACAGATTCCTAGAAAGGTACAAATTACCACAACTGAGTCGACAAGATATAACCACTCTCAATAGCCTAATAACATCCAATGAAATATGAGATGTAACTAAAAACCTACAGACAAGGAAAAGTCCAGTCCAGATGGATTCACAGCTGAATTCTGCAAGAAATTTACAGAAGATATAGTCCCTATACTCCTCAAACTCTTCCATGAAATTGAAAAGGAAGC
>NW_004525546.1:14090-14721 GCF_000260255.1 Octodon degus
TATCATAGGGATATATGTGTGCCTATGTTTATAGTAACACAATTTGTGATAGCCAAATCTTGGAAACAACCGAGGAATGGTTGAAAAAGATTTGGTATTCTTACACAATGGAGTATTACTCAGCTATAAAGAATGATAAACTCGAAGCCTTTATATTGAAGTGTATGCCACTTGAACATATACTCATAAGTGAAATAAAACAGACACACATGTGTAAATATCATATAGTTTCCCTAGTATGAGAACTCACAAAGAAGAAATACAAATAGAAAGGTATAATACAAGTAAAAGGCAAGCAGGATCTCGAGGACTAACTAATCAAAAGAGGGAAAGGAGAAGAGCTAGAAAACATCACAATGTCAAGCCATTCAGTTACATGTAGAAGATGGGCAAGGCAATGATCCTGAGAATCTCCAGAAGATTTTTTAATCTAGCAGTTAATTGGGAAGATTTTCACCCGGACTAACTATAAATACTGATTCCTGTGAACTAAGGAACTGTACTGAAGATGGTAATCTGCAATAGTAGTTTCATGCTTGAGTGCATGTCATTCTGGTCTTTTGAATACAGGCTGCTTCCATGACATGCCAGTTGCTGCTGTGCTCTCTCTCTGGTAGATGATTGTTCAAAA
>NW_004525547.1:0-7577 GCF_000260255.1 Octodon degus
AATAACACAGGCAATCCTGGGCAATAAAGACAAGGCAGGAGGCATTACAATTCCTGACTTGAAATTATACTACAAGGCTACTGTCATAAAATCAGCATGGTACTGGCAATGAAATAGACCTGAGGATCAATGGAATAGATTAGAAGACACTGAAGCCTCTACAAACACACTCAGCCACCTTATCTTTGACAAAGGGGTCAAACATACTCATTGGAAGAAAGATAGCCTCTTTAACAAATAGTGCTGGAAAAACGGCCTTTCTACGCGCTGAAAACTAAAACTTGACCCAGGTCTGTCACCATGCACTAAGCTAAAGTCAAAATGGATTGAAGATCTAAACATTAAAATGGAGACACTAAATCTCTTGGAAGAGAAAGTAGGAGGAACTCTTGAAGACATAGAGGTGGGCGAAGAGTTCATGAACAGAAATCAAATGGCACAGGAAGCCCTTGAAGAATTAACAACTGAGATCTGCTCTTACTGAGAAGTTTTTTCACGTCAAAAAAAATTACCAACAAAGTGAAAAGACAACCCACAAATTTGGAATAAATCTTGACAAATAAGTATTCAGACAAAAGTCTGCTCTCTAGAATTTATAAAGAACTAAAAAACACTAGGGCCCCAAAATTTAAAGACCCAATCCAGAAATGAGCATCTGAGATGAACACACTTCTCAGAAGATGAAATTAAAGAAGTGAATAAATATATGAAAAAATACTCCACATCACTAGCCATCCATGAAATGCAAATTAATACAACACTGAGATATTATCTCACCCCAGAAAGAATGGCTGTCATAAAGAAATCACCCAACAACAAATGTTGGAGCGGCTGTGGTGAAAAAGGAACCCTTCTCCACTGCTCTTGAGAATGTAGTCTGGTGCAACCATTATGGAAATCAGCGTGGATACTCCTTAGAAAACTAGGACTGGAAATCCCATTTAAACCAGCTATTCCGCTACTGAGAATTTTCCCGGAGGATCTGCAAACATCATATCATAGGGATGTACTTGTGCCTATGTTTATAGCAGCACAATTTGTGATCGCTGAATCTTGGAAACAACCAAGATGCCAGTCACCTGAGGAATGGATGAAAAAGATGTAGTATTTTTATACAATGGACAATATTTTTATACAATATTATCAGATAATATGATTCAGTTGTGGTAATTTGTACTTTATTCTTTATATTCAGCTATAAAGAATGATAAATTCAAATCTTTTATATTTAAGTGGATGCCACTTGAAGATACACTCATAAGTGAAATAAACAAGACACACATGTGTAAATATCATATAATTTCCCTAGTATAAGAACTAAAAGAAGAAATACAATTAGAAAGGTATAATACAATTAAAAGGAAAGCTAGAACTTGAGGTCTAGACAATGAAGAGAGAGCAAGGAGAAGAGCCAGGAAACACGACAGAGGCAAGGCATACAGTTATATGTACAAGATGGGTAAGGCAATAATCTTCAGAATCTTCAGAAGATTTTCAAATCTAGCAGTTAATTGGAAGGATTCTCACCCTGACTAACTATATATACTGACACCTGTGAACTAAGCAACTGCACTGAAGATGGCAATTTGTAATAATAGGTTCCAATGACAGGCTTGGAGTCCCTGTCATTCTGGTCTTCTGAATACATGCTGCTTGTCATGACATGCCTGTTGCTGCCATCCTGTCTCTCACGTAGATGATTGTTTAAAAATGAAGTGGGTGGTGAATGAAGGCAAGAGACAGGAAAAGGAGTGTTGCGGGACTGTCCTGCAACAATGTTGTATATGGTTAGATTTCTGGACTTATGTGTAAACATATATAATTCCTTATTCTTATTTTTTAAGTATAATTTAATTTTGTATTTTTTTGTTATATTCTGTAGGGACTTAAAGTTTAATATATCAATACTTCATGAAAAATATCTGTTCCATGTTATGCCTAAGGTGTTTGATATTCAGACAGATAATGAGGTTAAGGTCAACAGCCTAGGTTATATGGTAATTACAAGAAGCTTCTCTTCTGGAGGGTTAACAGTCTAAGTTTGCAGACCAAAATTAGAGAAAAAGGAGGGCTGCAAGGAAAGCCAACATTTTGGCCCTAGCCTTCCAAGGTCAATTAAGACTCAGGACATATGAGAGCCTGTGCTGTAACATCATATAACTCACTTGTGTTCCAAATTTTCGGACCAAGAATATTATGGGGCCAAAGAGGAAAGTGATTGATGATGTAGGGTGTGCCTAAGGAGAGACACGTGAAAGAAAACATTCTCTCAGGCTTTCAGAGTCATCAAATTGCCCAAACAATGGCCGTGACTCACCCACATGGCTGACACTTACAAAGGATCTACAATCTGAGGTACAGGGTCCCAGGATAAATCCTGAGGGGATTTGACTGACCTTATCAGATCCAAAAGCTCCAATTATTGTCACATAGATTGTGCTTTATCTTGGTCTTAACCATACAGCAGAAAAGTGTAAAAACGTAGTACGAGAAATAAAGCCATGTTGTTATGTTGAGCTGTAGGGAACTGAGGTCAACAACTTCTGACTTTGCCAGTCAAGTGGAAGACCCAGTACTATTATGGACTACTGGACAATTTTGGAATATTTTGCTGAGTTCACACATCTATAATATTTTAATGATGGAACTGAACAAGAAAAGGGGATATAGATGAATGACCATTTTTTGTCTATGTATTCAAAATGGTTAGGATAGATATATACCTACATTCTCTTAATTCAAGGAATAAAGGGATTTGTTCTAATTGTGTTTGTAAATAGGATATCATGTCTGCATCTTGTACAATAACTAATCACTAGGAAGGCAGCATGCAATGTGGTAATTATTGGAACTGTCCTACCAATTTGATTTGAAATCGTCTCATTGCTATTCATTTCTCAATAAAATTATGGAAAATAATTAAAAAAGATTAAAATCAATAAAAGGTATTAGAAAAAAACAGAAAAATTATAAGAAATTCAGAATTTCACTTAACAAAATAATATGAATTTCACAGTGTTTGTTGTAATGCATAGTGTTGTCTTACAAGTAGTTGTTCATATTACCAGATATTATTCAAAATATAAGAAACAAAAAAGAAAGAAATATATAAGAAATTAAGAAGAGAAAGAGGACAAAGAATTGAATAAAGGAGACAAAATAAGTGAAGCATTAATTGTTCCTTTCCATAGACCAGCAGAAATCTACAGTAGTTTTCCAAACCATCTTGCTTATATAGATAGATGTGTCTCTTTTCTCCCCATTCTCTATCCTGTCCTTTTCCTTAACTCAGTAATTTCTTCTTTTGTGAAAAGGTTCATTTCCTTTTCCCAGTATCTATTGTACCCTTCAGATTCTCACACTAAGGAGACAATATGATGGTTACACGTATGGGTCTGACTTATTTCACTTAGGAGTATGATCTTTAGTTGCATCAATTTATGGGTAAAAGCCTCACATTTATCCATTTTTGTAGCTGAATAATAGTCCATTGTGTAAAAACACCACATTTTCTTTATCTATTCCTCAGCTGATGGGCATTTAGGTTGCTTCCAAGATTCAGCTATGACAAATTGCGCTGCTATAAACATGGGTGCACATTTATCACTGTGTTATGATGTGTTTTTCAGCTGTTTTGGAAAAATACCCAGGAGGGGAAGAGCAGCTTTGAATGGGACCTCATATTTTAGTTTTTTGAGGAATCTCCACACTGATCTTCACAGTGGTTGTACCAGTCTGAACTCCCACCAACAGTGGAGAAGGGTTCCTTTTCCCCCCAAACCTTCTCCAGCATTTTCTATTGACTGACTTCTGGATGACAGTCATTCTTTTTGGGGTGAGAAGGAATCTCAGGGTTGTTTTAATTTGCATTTCTTGAATGATAAATGATAGTGAACATTTTCCTCACGTATTTATTTGCCATTTTTTTGGAATATAAAGCAGCCAATTTATTTTCTCATTGTTCTAACAGTGCTCAGATTTTGTGAGTGTGTGTAACCAGAAAGTAACAGAACCATTTCAGAAATGAAAAAAAAAAAAGTTCAAGAGGCACTCAGGACCACTCTAGCTCTGAGGGGGCTGCTTCACATGTCCAAGGAAAATGAAAATTACTATTTCACTTTTTCTTGTTGGTGTTATTCTTATATTCTTTGTGATGATGGGAGTGGGAATTCATAAGTCTCAGATGCAACATGTCATTAACTTTGATTTTTTGTGGCTCCAACCTCTCAGGTCTGGAACGCTTTGGTCAGGATCAGAGGGAATGGAAATGGCGAAAGGATGTGTAGGAATAACACCAAGTCCTGATAGGAGATTCCATAAAGTAAATATGAAGCTGACAGAGAGGTTGTAGGAGAAGGCCTGGTGGCCACCCCGGAGGTGCCTCAGTTTCGTCAGAGTACAGAGAAATGACTATCACTAAATAGATTGACAGGAATATTAAGTCTTATTTATAATGACTGATGGAATCCTCCACCACGTAGGCATTTTTTTGGTAAATGAGTCCTCACAAAGCTATTTGATGCACATGGGCTCATAGCAAAGAAATGCTTCATCTGGTTTGAGTAAAGGCTAGGCTGACATCCCTACATGACATTCAAGTTCTGTCTCTTCTTACTACAACATTCAAGTCCACCATTTTATTTTTCTTCTCAGAATAGGAGAAGCTTTCATCAGAACTTGTCCCTTATTTCTTTAATTACCTTTGTCACACACAAGTTTTGTGGTCCCCAAATACTTCTCCTGCCTGTGCAACACCAAGGGAGCTTGTTAAAATTAGAGCCAGGAGGTTTGCCCTCTAAGAGTCTGACTTAGTGTGTCCAAAGAAAGGTTGCGGAACCCACAGCACTGACAAACACCCTGATCCCCAGGGGGTCAGGGAGGCCTGAATGACTTTGCACCAGTGTGACTCAGCAGGCAGGTAAGACTATCCACCTCCACACCTACTTCAGCACATGTGACTCTGCAGGTGCGTTTTGTTTACTATTCTGCTAAAGATTTTTTTTAAGGAAGACTTTTTTTTAAAAAAAATTGAGAAGCAAATATCAATGAGACAATTTCAAAGTTGATTAATAGGACATTTTCAATAATTAATACATTGCATATTGTTATCTTCTTAGTGGTTATCCATAGTATAAGAAGAAGACAGGATATCCTGTCAGGATATCAAACACCATTACTACAAATCTTTCTTCTCATTGAATTAAGTGAAAGTAGCTGTATGTCTATCCCAACTATTCTGTATATACAAATACAAAATGGTCCTTCCTTTGTATCTCCTTTTTTTGTTTAGTCCTGTCAAAGATGGGTATTCTATCGGCATCTAAATACTAAGGAGCTTGAATTCAGCAAAACAATACAACACAGTTCAGCAGTCCACAATAGTAGTGGGTTATCCGTAGAAATTGTTGACTAGAGCCTTTTACAGCTCAGCATATTAATATGGCTTTGCTTTATATACCTCGTTTCTAAATTTTTTTGCTGGATGGTTAAGACCAAGATAAAGCAAGGCCTATATAACAAGAAATGTAACTTTTATATCTGATAAGGTCAGGCAAATCCTGTTGGGTTGTCATAGATGGCTTTGATCAGACTGAAGTAGAGGCTATCTATTTCAATTTCCTGTAGAGCTTTGAACATGAAGTAGTGTTGGATTTTGTCCAAAGCCTTTTGTGCATCAGTTGAGATGATCATGTGGTTTTTCATTTCGCTCTATTAATGTAGTGTATTACATTTATAGATTTTTGAATATTGAACCATTCTTGCATCCCTGGAATGAATCTTACCTGGTTATGGTGTATGATCTTCATGATGATTTGCTGTATTCTATTTTCTAGGATTTTATTCAGGATTTTTTGCATCTATGTTCATGAGGGAGGCTGGCCTGTAGTGCTCTTTTTTAGTTGCATCTTTCCCTGGTTTTTGGTATCAGTATAATACTTGCCTCCAGGAATGATTTTGGGAGGATTGCTTCCTTTTCAATTTCATTGAAGAGTTTGAGGAGTATAGGGACTACATCTTCTGTAAATTTCTTGTAGAATTCAGCTGTGAATCCATCCAGACCTGGACTTTTCTTTGTCATTAATTTTTTTATTGCATCTTGTATTTATTTGGCTGTTATTGGGCTATTCATAGTGTTTATATCTTCTTGATTCAGTTTTGGTAATTTGTACCTTTCTGGGAATCTGTCCATTTCATCTATGTCTTCTATTCTGTGAGTGTAAAAATTCTCAAAGTGGCTATTGATAATCTCCTGAGTTTCCATTGGGTCTGTGGTGATTACACTCTTTTCATTTCTTATTGCTTGTATTTGAATTTTTTCTTTCCTCTTTTTGATGAGGTTAGCTAGGGGCTTATTGATTTTATTTAGTCTTTCAAAGAACCAGCTTTTTGGTACGCTAATTCTTTGAACTGTTTTCTTCATCTGAATTGAATGAATTTCTTCTCTAATCTTTATGATTTCTTCCCTTTTTTGGGCTCTGGGTTTGGTTTGCTCTTCCTTTTGTAGATGTCAGAGGTGCAGTATTAAGGTTTTTATTTGTTCTGTTCTGTTTTCCTAATGTGTGAGTTCACAGCTATGAATTTCCCTCTGAGAACTGCTTTCATCATATCCCATAAATTCCGATAAGTTGTGCTTGAATTTTCATTGAACTGTAGATATTGTTGAATTTCTTGTTTAATTTCAACTGTGACCCATTGATTGCTGAGCAGGGTGTTGTTTAATTTCCATGTATTTAAGAGGGTTTTTCTGGTTTCTCTTGTCATTTATTTCCAGTTTCATTGCGCTGAGGTCAGATAATATGAGTGGGATATATTCCGTTTTCTTGCATATACTTAAGCATGACCTATGGACCAGTATATGGTCTATTTTAGAAAATGACCCATGTGCAGTTGAGAAAAATGTGTATTCAGCTGTCGTTGGGTGGAACACTCTGTACATGTCCACCAAGTCCATTTGTTTCAAGCTCTGGTTCAGTTCTGCTGCTGCTTTGTTAATTTTTTGTCTGGTTGACCTATGCTTTTCAGATAAGGGGGTGTTAAGGTCTCCTGTTAAGATTGTGGTCTTGGATATTAGATCTTTCATGTCCATTAGGATTTGTCTTATATAGTTGGGTGCTCCTGTGTTTGGTGCATAGATATTTATTTATTTTATCTTTTTCCATAATTTTATTGAGAAACAAATAGCAATGAGACAGTTTCAAACCAAATTGGTAGGACAGTTTTAATAATTCACACTTTGCATACATTCTTCCTAGTGGTTAATTGCTGTATAAAATGCTGCTGCATAGATATTTATGAGTGCTACCTCTTCCTCTGGATTTTTTCCCCTAACCAGTATATAGTGGCCTTCTTTGTTTCACTTGATCATTGTTGGTTTGAAGTTGAGACTGTCTGAAAACAGGATTGCTACCCTTGCTTTTTTCTGATTTGCTGGTCCATGTAGTATTGTTTTCCATCCTTTGACTTTCAGCCTATGAATGTCTTTTTGAGTTAAATGTGTTTCTTGTATACAGCATATTGTTGGATTTTGTTTCCTAATCCACTGTGCCAGTCCATTTCTCTTAATTGGTGAACTGAAT
>NW_004525547.1:10062-14877 GCF_000260255.1 Octodon degus
TGACTATTATATGTCTCAGTGTGTTTTTCATTTGGTTGAGGTTACTTGGCATTCTGTATGCTTCGATCACCTGAATGTCAGATTGTTTCCTCATATTTGGGAAGTTTTCTGCTATTACTTCTGCTCATATTTTTTTAATGTCATTTGTATTGGCTCCTTCTTTCTCCTTGATGCCTATTAGTCTCACATTGTTCATCTTTGCATCATCTTGCAGTTGATGGATTATTTTTTCCTGCATCCTAGTTGTTTTTAAGAGATCTTTTCTCACTTTTCACTAGCTGTACCAGCGTCTTTAAGATCTGAAACTCTGTGTTCACCTTCACTTAAATGGTTTTGCAGGCTTGTGATTGAGATTTTAAGTTCCTCTATATCTCTTTGACTCTGCTTCATGTGATCTATTCCCTTCCTGTATTCAATGAATCTGTCATATTTCAAATATTTTCTATTTTTTAAACAAAGTCTTCTTTAGAGTCAGTTATTAAATCTTTTACTGCAGAGTTTTTTTCAGATTGGGTTTTCTCCATATGTTTCCATATTTGATTCTTTACTGCAGATGGTATGAATTCAGAGATTTTTTTTTGTTTCAGAAATTAATTCTGCTCTGAGTTCCTCTATACCTTTCTGCTGTTGTTTCTTTACTTGTGATGCTGTTAATTCATACATTGCAGCTGAGCTAGTGTCCTCTGCACTTGTTCTAGTGGGAATTGGGTTTCCCCCATATGTTTCTGCCTTTGATTCTTTACTTCAGATGCTATAAATTCAGAGATTTCTTTTTTTATTTTAGGAATTAATTCTGCTCTGAGTTCCTGTATAACTTTCTGCTGTTGTTTTTTACTTCCGACACTGTTAATTCATTCATTTCAGCTGAGCTAGTGTCCTCTGCTCTTGTTATGGGTGGGCTCGAGGCCTGAGATTGCATTTTGCTCCTTGTCTTTGTCATTTCGCATAGCACTGACCTCTGACCTTTGGTGTAGAGCTTTTGTGCAGTTATAACCTTAGCACCTACTGAAATTCAGGTGCAGATCTATTAAGTTTGAGTTTATCCAGTTATGCCTGTCCTGGGTCTAGCTGTTGTGTTCAGCTCCTTCCTGCTGCAGCCCTTGGGAGTGAACCTGTGGTGCCCCTCTGGCACAACAGTGAACCTGTGGTGCCCCTCTGTTGTGCCCTGGCCCAGGGAGCACTGGGGAGCACAGAAGTTTTCCCACACACTATCCAGTTCTGGGCTTGGGCTGGATCTGGGGGTCCCGAGAATGTTGCAGAAGTTCTCACTCACTGTGCAGGCTTGGGGGCAGGGACTCCAGAGGGTTGCAGTGGTCCCAATGGTGTGGTAGAGCGTCTCACTCAGGCTGGTGCCTGAGTTTTGATCTGGAGGGGTCCCGTGGGTGCAGGGAAGCCAGAAGCTGTCTCACACACTCGCTGGGTCTAGGCAGGGCTGGCTTATTTGTCACTCGTATTTTTTCATCTGAGAAGTGTATATTCATTTCAGATGCCCAGTTTTGGGCTGGGTTTTTGAATGTGGGTGGCCTGACTTTTTACAAATTCTTTATGTGTTCTAGATAGAATGCTTTTGTCAGAAGGATAGTTGGCTATATTTTTTCCCCCAGTTCATAGGTTTTCTTTTTACTCTGTTGGAGATTTCTTTTGAAGTACAGAGACTTTTCAAAAAGATGAAATCCCAGTTGTTGATTCTCTGAAGTATTGTCATGCAGTTTGGTTTTTGTTCATGAATTCTTTACCTAACCCTATATCTTTTAGATTTTTACCCATACTTTCCTCCAGGAGATTTAGTGTCTCTGTTTAATGTTTAAATCTTTGATCCATTTTGACTTTAGTTTAATGCACAGTGATAGACATGGGTCTAATTTTAGCCTTTGGCATGTGGAAAGCCAGTTTTTCCAGCACCATTTATTAAACAGGGTATTTTTCTTCCAGTGATTGTGTTTGACTCTTTTATCCAAGATAAGATGGCACAGTATGTTTGTAGTTGTGTCTGCATATTCTAATCCATTCCATTGATTCTCAAGTCTATTTTTTATTTTGTATTTTTAGTACAGGGTCTACAGGGTCTCACTTCACATATCAGACTCATAGTGATCCTCCTGTTTTTAGCCTCCCAAGTGCTGGGATTACAGGCCTGAGCCACCACACCCAGTCTCGGTCACCATCTCAGTGTGCCCCAGGGTCAGGGCCAGTATGGCATGTGGTGCTGGGGATTGAACCTCAATCCCTGAACCTGCCTAAGCAAGTGTTTTAGTCCATTGAGCTATCTGGCCAGCTCTAAACTCAGGTCTGTTTTTTTCAGTATCATGATGATTTTATCACAGTAGCTTTGTTGTATAATTTCAGGTCTGGGATTGTGATGCCTCTTGCCTTTCCTTTGTGAGCCAGGGTTGCTTTTGCTATTCTGGGTCTCTTGTGGTTTCACATGAATTTTAGGAATGTTTTCTCTATCTCTGTGAGGTATACTAATGGAATTTTAATCAAGACTGTATTGAATCTGGATAATAATTTTTGGAGTATGGCCATTTTCACAATGTTTGTTCTTCCTATCCAGGAGGAAGGATATCTTTCCATTTTCTCAAATACTCTTTGATCTCTTTTCTCAGAACACTCTAATTTTCATTGTATAAATCTTTTACTTCTTTTACAAGACTTATTTCTAAGTATTTTATTTATTTTGGATGCCATTGTTAAAGGTATGGTTTCCCTAATTTCATTCTCAGTGCATTTATTGTTTTGTACAAAAGTGCTAATGATTATTGAGCGTTAACTTTGTATCCTAAGTCTTGTGGTGGAGTTTTTGGGGTCTTCTATGTAGACGATCATGTCATCTGCAAATAATGATAATTTCACTTCTTGTTTTCTAGTATGTACTCATTTTATTTGTCTCTCTTGCCTAATTACTCTGCCTCATGTTTCCAAAAGTATATTGAGTAAGAGTGGAGACAGTGGACATCCTTGTCTTGTTCCTGATTTAAAGTGAAGGCTTTCAGTATGATAGTGGCTGTTGGTTTCCCATCAATAGCTTTTATCAGGTTGAGATATAGACCATCTATTTCAATTTTCTGTGGGTTTGATTTTAATCATGAATGAACATTGGACTTTATTGAAACCTTTTTCTGCATCTATTGAGATGATCATGTGTTTTTTGTCTTTGGCTCTGTTGATGGTGTATTACATTTATGGATTTGCATATATTGAATCATCCTTGCATTTCTGGGATGAATCCTACATAGTCATGATGTGTAATCTTCTTGATGATTTGCTATATTCTTCTTGCTAGTATTTTATTGAGGATATTTACATCTGTGTTCATTAGAGAGATTGGCCTGTAGTTTTCTTTTTTAATTAGATCTTTCTCTGGTTTTTGTATCAGAGTAATAACCTTCAGGAATAAATTTGGGAGAATTACTTCCATTTCAATTTCACTGAAGAGTTTGAGAAAAGTTTGCACTAAATCTTGTCTGAATTTCTTGTAGAATTTCTCTGTCATTCCATCAGAATCTGGCCTTTTGCTTGTTGGTAGGTTTTTTATTACGTTTTCAATTTCATTTCCTGTATTGGGTTATTCAGAGTTTGTATACCTTTTAGACTCAGTTTTGACATTTCATGGGTATCTAGGATACTGTCCATTTCCTCTACGTTTTCATCCTGTGAGAGTAAAGACTTTTTTTTAATGATCTTTTGAATTTCTCTAGGGTCTGTAGTGATTTCTCACTTTTCATTTCTTATTGCACAAATTTGGTTTTTTTCTTTCCTTTTTTGATAAGGTTGGCTAGGGGTTTACCAATTTTATTTATTTAGTCTTTCAAAAAGCCAACTCTGATTCATTTAATCTTTGTATTGTTTCATCTCCACTGCATTCATTTCTCCTCTAATCTTTATAATTTCTTGTCTTCTTTGTGCTTTGAGTTTGACTTGCTCTTCTTTTTCTAGAAGCTTGAGGTGCAGCATAAGATAGTTTTTACTTGGGCTTGTTCTGTTTTCCTAATGTCCAAATTTACTGCTGTAAATTTCTCTTTTAAGACAACTTTCACTGTATCCCACAGGTTCTCGTATGTGGTATTTGCATTTTTGTTTCATTGTAAATGCTTTTTAATTTCTCCTTTAATTTCATCTGGCTACTAGTTGTTTAGGAGGTTGTTGTTTAATTTCCATATATGCATGGTGTTTTGTGGTTTCTTTTGTCAATAACTTACAATTTAACTGCATTATGGTCAGATTGTATGCATGGGACAATTTCAATTCCTTTGAATTTACTTAAGCATCATCTGTGTGCTAGTATATTGTCTATTTTGGAGAATATTCCATGTGAAGCTGAGAAGAAAATGTATTCTAATGTTGCTAGGTGAAACACTCTATAACAGTCTACTAACAATTTTTTTTCTAAAGTTTGATTTAGTTCTCATATTTCTTTACAATTTTTTGTGTAGTAGATCTAGTTGTGACAGTAGCATATTATGTCCCCCATTATAATTGTATTATTGCTTCTTTGATTTTTCATGTCTGTTAAAATTTGTCTTATATAGTTGGGTGCTCCTATACTGGGTGCATATATATTTATAATTGTCATCTCCTCCTCTTGCAGTTTTCCCTTAACAAGTATATAGTGACCTTCTTTATCTCTTTGAATGATTTTTGGTTTGAAGTTTGTAGTCAGCAACCAGAATAACTACCCCTGATTTTTTCTCATTTCTTAGAGCATGGAGAATTGTTTTTCATCCTTTGACTTTAGCCTGTGAATTTCCTTTTGAGTTAAATGTGTTTCTTGTATACAGCATATTTTTGGATTTTATTTCTTAATCCACTCTGCTA
>NW_004525548.1:0-623 GCF_000260255.1 Octodon degus
GTGTATAATAGTACTGTGTTAGGCCAAGATTAAACAAGAACTGTACAACAAAAATGTAACTTTTGTATCTGATAAGGTCAACCAAATCCCCTCAGAATTTATCCTTAGATCCTGTACCTCAGATTCAAGATCCTTTGTCAGTATCAGCCATGTGGATGAATCATGGCCATTACTTGACCAATGCGCTCTCTGTGAAAGCCTGAGAGAATGTTTTCTCTCCAGGTGATTCTCCTTAGGCACACTCTACACCGTTGGTCATTTTACTCTGTTGCCCCATAATCTCCTTGAACAGAAATTTGGGACATCACTGAGTTACAAGATGCTACAGTACAGTATGTTCTCTTATGTCCTGAGTCCTCACTGACCTTGAATGGCTAGGACCAAAATGTTGGTCTGCAAACTTAAGTTGTTAAACCTTCAGAAGAGAAGCTTAATGATATTATTACCCACAATTTTGTATATGGTTAGATTTCTATATTTCTGTGTAAAAGTTTGTAATTGTTTATTTCTATTTTTTTCTATTTTTCAATTTTTTTTCACATTCTGTATGGATTTAAAGTTTAGCATATCAACAATTGATAGAAAATACCTGATCCATGTTATGTCTAAGGCATTTGATGTTG
>NW_004525548.1:4978-6274 GCF_000260255.1 Octodon degus
CACCACACCACCTAAGATGCACACATCAAGTTCAAGAGAGCAAATGGGCAAAGTACACAATAACAGAAAATTTGCTGTCTGGGCAGTGTCTGTACAGGTTTTACAAAATAAATATCATGTGAAATGAACATCTCTCCAAATATTGCCCCAGTGCTTGGTTAGTATTTTAATAAATAAACCTCAGTCTAATGCTCCTGGTTCTATTGTGGAAAATCAATTTTTGACTAGTTTCAAAAGCCCTTGTGAAAACTTTTTTTTTGTAAAAGTTAAATAAGCAATGATTTAAAAATATCTAATTTAAAAATAATTAATGGGAAAAATAATAATCAAATGCTATCAAGATAAACCTGGGATATTACTCTGTATTTAGCAGCATCTTATAAAATAAGTTATACATTAATCACAGATGAATGCAATTTGGAATTGTAAAATTTTTTATCTTCCAAGTAATAATGAAAGAATACAGTAACTCTATTTTTTAAATTATCTTTTAATCACCCAATTATTTTATAAAGGTTTGATATATCATTGCAGTCTCAGAAAATATAGTAGTCAGAATACAAACAAAATATTCCCCCAAAATTCTTGTATTGCATAAGTCATGTAGTGCCAACTTTTAAGTTCTGCTATGCACAAATTTTACTAAGAGGAATGGGTGGGTAATCTAAACTTAAAATAAGATTATGTAAGACCATCTTGGCTAGCTAATGTAATAATATGAATGGTAAAATTTAAAAGAGAAAGGCAGAAATCATCCAGAGCGGTGAAGCAGGAGACAAAGCAAAACAGATACAGTATGAGGAAGAATATTTGACATTGCCGATTATAAGTTATCTTGGGCGGCGTGGAAGTACCCAAAAGCCTCCAGCTGGGCAGAGTCATCCTCAGTTGACATCAAATAAGGAACTGGGATCTCAATCCTTCAGCAACACAAAAATAAATTCTTCTTATAATTTAAACAATTCTAGCATCAGATTATTCCCAGAGCCCTCATGTGTTTATAAGAATTTTTCTAACCCACTCATTAATAACAGTAAAAAGACACCTCAGATTTTGAGAGTGAATGACCAGTACATATAAGTGAATTTGGAAATATCGACACTAATACTGTTTCTCCCTCTAATTTATGAGCCTAGAATTTTCTAGTTAAGTCATTGATTTTACTCACCAGATGTTGTATTTTGTAGATTCCACTGTACATGTCTTTTTGTATCTCTCATTAAATTTATTCAACAAAGTATTTTATTGATGTTAAGTGTTACTTCCTCAATTTCATTTTTAGAATGTTCATTCCCA
>NW_004525548.1:7684-9352 GCF_000260255.1 Octodon degus
GAGGAAAGCAGGAGTCGTGCTCTTCACTGTGTGTGACCTCTGTGGTAGGCAGTGGGGAGCCCTGGTCTCACCTGGGTTTCCAACTTCAATTCTATGACAAGAAAATGAGGCATGGGTGACAATAATCTAGTTGGTTTTTTTTTTGTAGATAAGTGTTTTAGCTTCTCTGCGAATATTATAGATTCATCGTTCCAATTTTTAGCATATACACTGACAGTGCAAACACTTGTGTAGTCATGAATGGGGCAAATAAACCATTCCACAGGTAGCATTTGGTAATGAATAATTTACATTACCAGTGACAGGGGCACATGTAGCTCTTAGCAGAACATAGTATCTGCTCTTCAGACAATGAAAAACACTCTTTGGATAAGGGTAATATATAGTGTTGCACCACTGTATTTCTCATCTTGGCACTTTTAAATCTAATTATGACATACATGCATTGGTTGCTGACTCCCAGTAATGGAAATAGATGCATCAATGACCCTTGTTTTACTGAGTCTAAATACACTAATACTCTATCTCTAAGGCACACCGAAGCTGTTTAAACTTTTCTCCAATGGCTAAGCATAGGAAGAATAAGTCAACATATATCAGAGCTCACTGATGCAGGTATGCCAACAGAAGCAAGTTATTAATACATAAATAATCCCAGTCCTCCTCTCCCACTTTAGCTAAGGAAATTTGTCAAAAGTTTTCAGTGAAAATATTTTATAATTCAGATTAAGGAAGAAAATCTTAGACTGGTGGCCAAAGCAATTAAGAAATGAAAATGATTTTGAGAATAATTTTTAAAAGTTTAGTAAAAAAATAGCTACTGAGATGACCAGATAACTAAGCAGAGGAAAGTACCTGCTTAGAGCACAGGGATCAGGGTTTGATTCCCAGTACCATATGCTGTGCTGGCCCCATCCCTGGGGTGCTCTGAGAGGGTGATTGAGGCTGGGCATAGTACTGCTTGCCTGTAATCCCAGTGCTTAGGAGGCTGAAAACAGGAGAATCACTATGAGTATGATCTGTGTAGTTAGACCCTGTAGACCCTGCACTAAACACATCAAAAATAAATAAGTAAATAAACAAATAAAATAAAAAACCTCTTTTAAAAATAAACAAACTATTTGCATGAGAGAAAAAATGAAGACTAAAGAGAAGGATGTAAAGTATTTCTAAGGTTGAAAAATCTTGGTGGTATAAAGGAACTAGATGTAAAAGTCTAGCACAATTTTCAACTGCTTTTTATTATGGGACTATAGTCATTGAACCATAACATTCTTTTTATGGGTCACTTTGACCACTTCTTTCAACTGATTTCCAAAAACATTAAAATTTAATGCAAGTTTTTCATCAAAAAAATGAATTCAATATTTAAAAAAAAGTTACTCTAGTGGGGACAGGTTAGGCTTACACTATCTTTTGGACTGCACTAGGATTGAGAATTACCACCCAAATCAAAAGGAGCTCTTCTTCTCCACCTCCTAGCTTGGCGTCTGCTGCTGTCATAGTCCCAAGCACTGCAAGCAGAAGAGTGGTCTAGGAAGGAATCAGATACACTCCACAGTAAGCAGGTTCAAAATCCCAAACAATTCCTTCAAACAGCTTTACATGCAAACTAAAGGAGCTGAGACCTTCTACAAGGCTGACTAGATAAACTTCACTTTAAGTGTA
>NW_004525548.1:10321-11781 GCF_000260255.1 Octodon degus
ATTTTTGGGCATGTATTCCATTATCGTAGAGAGACCATATTTAAGGATGAAAGACAGGATTTAATAAAGCCCTCCTGAATTTGTGGTAATAGAATGTCAATGTTTTGTGTTAATTTATTTGAGTATTATTATTCTAAGTATAGTTGAAAGAGTATAATTTTAAATTTCAACCCCATAATATGATGTTCACAAAATGTCTCACGTAGAAAAATTCATTAGTGTTTAAAAATGTTAAGATTTGTAATTGTTTTGCTGTCAGGAAAGTGGACTTTTTATTGTGTTAGCCTTCTTATGATGGCCTATGAAATAACTTATTATGTAATATATAAAACATATTATATTTAAGAAACACATGTGGTTTAGTTGAAAGTTTTCAGATTATTACTTTTTTGTAAGCTATCAGTTTTCCTGCAAGGATTTACCAGAAAAGGAAGTTTTAGAACATATTGTTTCTAAAGTAAAATTAATTTTTATTTTACAGTTTTTGCATATATCTTTTATGACTCCACTTTAGAACTTTATAACATCATCAATGCATATTAATAAATGAAAAATAATTTAAAAATTTTATGCTAGAATTATACGCACTGACACATAAAACCCCAGTTTATTCTGCATAATTAACATTTTTTATAATTATGCTTCTAAATACATGGTTCATTTTTGAATCACTGCTAAGTTATAATGGTCAATAAAAGTGAGTACAGGGGCTTGGGGGATAGCTCAGTGGAATAAGCGCTTCCCTGGCAAGTGCAAGGGCATGAGTTCAATCCCCAGTTCTGCAAAAAAAAAAAAAAAGTGAGTACAGTTTGGAGCTCAAACTCATCACAGTATTCTATACTAAATTTGTGTCAGGAGATACCAAATTAACTACTTTCTCCATGTTAAGTCTTTTGTAAAGCATCAGGGAACTTATGAGTCACAAGCAAATTGCAGACATTTATATGTAGCACTAAACATGAAAAATATATCAACAACATAAATGTTTATTTAAAGAGGATCTCATTGCTGCCCAGGCTGGTCTTGAACTCTTGGACTCATATGCTTCATTCTCCTCCATCCTTTGTAGAACTGGGTTTACATGAACTTGGCACCACTCCCAGCTGAGATGGTTTCAGAAAGAATAGAGAACAATGAAAGAAGCATAATAACACACCTTACTCATTTTCCTTATTCAGAATATGTCTAGAGAAGGTGTATAAGAATCTTCTGAGGAAATAATTTGTTCTTATTATACAAACGCTTTGACAGCTAATTCTCTAGTTCTAAGAAGACTTAGTTGAAACTCACTGAGAGAAAAACAAAACATATGGCCTTAGATCATGGATTAATCAGCCTCTTTCATCTCCACATTTCTCAGTGACTGAGTCTGATTGCTTCAGTATGTCCTTGAATTCTGGAACTATTCTCTATGATAACTTTCAACCCAACTTGTGATAACAAAGCTGCCTTGTCCATAC
>NW_004525548.1:13451-14612 GCF_000260255.1 Octodon degus
AGCTAGCCAGCCTCTCTCCCCTTCTTACACTGTAATGCAAATTACCTGCCCCTGGGCAGGTACAGCACCCACAGCCACAATTATCAATCATAAACTCCAGAAGCTGCCCGATGACTTCATGAGGCTTTTGGGGGACAACTAGATACAAACCATAACAACATAGACAAGCAGGCAGACAGATAGACAGACAGTTGATATATTTCCATGGGGAAGCTTTATATTCAATTCCTAGTATTACAAATTAAATAAAATAAGATGGATAAGATAAGTAGATCTACATTTTATAAAAACTGAAAACTAAAATAAATAATCTTCATTCAGAAAATGATTAGTGCTTAATCACTGGTTGCCTTACATATGCATATATAAAATTCTATCATGGGGACTAATATATGGAATAATTAGCCTAGTACATTTCAAGAGAATCAGTTAGCAAGAAGAGTCACTTTCAGTTATGCAGACTCATTCTGAACACTGGGTCATTGGACATTACACTAGAAAAATTTTTCAATAATGTAACTTGGAATAGGAGACTTTTTCAGGTATCAGTATGCTAACAAAAAATAAATCAATTTGTTAGGACACTCAAATCTGGCTAATCAAGATTTCCAATTAGTTTCAGTGACATTTAATCCATAAGTTTTATCTCAGCATAAGTAAAAATGATAATGTCAGAAGAGCTTTTAAAACATCAAGCTGAAGCAATTATCCTGTCTTTGCAGTTCCAAAGGAATCTGCCAAAATTTTGTTTCTCTGGAGAAGGACATTGTAAAAATGCCTTTCCACTGTTTTTAATAAATTTCATTAGAGACTAGAAATGATTTTCTTTACTATTTCTACAGTCTCCATTTTATGAAATAGAATGTACAACTTATTGTGTTTCTCTCTCTCTCTAAATGATGCTATAAACAAAAGTGTTAGGTGGACCAGTCCGTATTTAATAAATATTTCAAGTAGCAAAACACACCCATGAGAAAATGAGAGTCATGATATATCTTTCTAAATAGTTATTTTGGTCACAAAATTGATAAAGAATGAATATTCATATGAAATATACTGGAAATACAGTACTATATTCTAAAGGTTCTTTACAATTTAACTCTGATATATGATTTTAAAATGTTTTTATCTTTGTATTTTCAAGAAATTTTTAGATCTTTT
>NW_004525548.1:16352-16871 GCF_000260255.1 Octodon degus
AATGTGCAATTTATCTATTTTCTTTTCCTCATAGAAAATGTGACAAGTAAAAGAAGGCCACACTAAGAAGTCTTTATTTTACATAAAAAGTATTTAAGAATTTTAGTTGCCTCTTACTCTTTTATGCTGTTATTGACAAAACTACATATTAATTTAATGTTTTTCTAAAGAAAAAAACTTATCTTAGAGCATTTTGCAAATACTGGGATTATACTACTTGAACTAAATTGCTGAAATCAAAGATATTAAGGGTAAAATTTGGGGTTTGTTTTGTACTTTTCATTTTTGCCAACCTGCAGGAATGCAAGAAAGTCATTGACTTCAGCCTTCATTAGTGACCCGCTTAGGTAAATTAACCAAGTTAGACAGAATTGCAATTCATCTTTTAAGTATATATTTATTAATTTTTTCTTTTTTCAGTTCTTTTAAACAACAGCTAAACGAAAAGGTGGAATGAAGTTTTAATTACTATTTCATTACTTCAAGTTTGGGCTGTACAAAGTTCAGAAGGGAAAAGAT
>NW_004525549.1:0-1098 GCF_000260255.1 Octodon degus
TGAAGTACTCTGCTCCATGCTCTTCTTGCCTGCATGGTTTGTGAAGAAAAGTCATCCATAATTCTAATGGGTTTTCCTTTGAATGTGATCTGCTTCTTTTCTCTAGTGGCTTTCGGTATATTATTGTTGTACTGGATTTCTGGGATCTTAACTATTATACGTCTCGGTGTGTTTTTAATTGGGTTGAAGTTATTTGGCATTCTGTATACTTCAGTTACCTGAATATCAGATTGTTTTCTCATATTTGGGAAGTTTTCTATTACTTCTGCCCATATTCTTTGTATATTATTTGTATTGACTCTATATTTCTCATTGATGTCTATTAGTCTCACATTGTTCATCTTTGCATCATCTTGCAGGTGATGGATTATTTTTTCCTACGTTCTAGTTGTTTTTAAGAGATCCTTTCTTACCTTTTCGCTAGCTGCACCAGCATCTTCAAGATCTGAAACTCTGTCTTCACTTTCACTCAAACGGTTTTGCAAGCTTGTGATTGAGATTTTAATTTTCTCTATATCTCTTTGACTCTGTTTCATGTGATCTATTTCTTTCCTCTATTGCTCATTCAAGGAATCAGTCATATTTCTAATTTCTATTTTTTAATCAATGTCTTCTTTAGAAGCAGTTACTAATTCGTTTACTGCAGAAATTTTTTTGAGATTGTGTTTCCTCCATATGTTTCTGTATTTGATTCTTTACTTCAGATTCTACAAATTCAGAGATTTATTTTTTCATTTCAGGAATTAATTCTGCTCTGAGTTCCTTTATAACTTTCTGCTCTTGTTTCTTTACTTCTGAAGCTGTTAATTCATTCATTTCAGCTGAGCTAGTGTCCTCTGCACTTGTTATGGGTGAACTTGAGGCCTGAGATTGCATTTTGCTCCTTGTCTTTGTCATTTCATACAGCACTGACCTCTGACCTTTGGTGCAGTTATAACCTTAGCACCTACTGAAATTCGGGTGCAGATCTATTAAGTTTGAGTTTATCCAATTATGCCTGGCCTGGGTCTAGCTGTTGTGTGCAGCTCCTTCCTGCTGAAGCCCTTGGAAGTGAACCTGTTATGCCCCTCTGGCACAACAGTGAACCTGTTGTGCCCC